>NC_089801.1:81879112-81896612 GCF_029633855.1 Hoplias malabaricus
AGTGCTACTAGAAAGAGAGAGAGAGAGACAGTTAGTGTGTGTGTATATATATGTGTGTGTGTGTGAGAGAGAGAGAGAGTTATTCGGATTAGTATCAGCACGACTAGCGTTAACAGTTAGAACAGAGTTACTGCTATAGGACTAGTGTAGTTACTGAGATTAGCATTAGTGCTACTAGAGAGAGAGAGAGAATGCGTGTGTGTGTGTGTGCGTGAGAGAGAGAGAGAGAGAGAGTGTGTGTGTGTGTGTGAGAGAGAGAGAGAGTTATTCAGATTAGCATCAACACGACTAGCGTTAACAGTTAGACCAGAGTTACTGCTATAGGACTAGTGTAGTTACTGAGATTAGCATTAGTGCTACTAGAGAGAGAGAGAGAATGCGTGTGTGTGTGTGTGCGTGAGAGAGAGAGAGAGAGAGAGTGTGTGTGTGTGTGTGAGAGAGAGAGAGAGTTATTCGGATTAGTATCAGCACGACTAGCGTTAACAGTTAGACTAGAGTTACTGCTATAGGACTAGTGTAGTTACTG
Organism: Hoplias malabaricus; assembly: GCF_029633855.1. Lineage (NCBI taxonomy): Eukaryota > Metazoa > Chordata > Actinopteri > Characiformes > Erythrinidae > Hoplias > Hoplias malabaricus. The sequence goes on from NC_089801.1 coordinate 81,879,639, forward strand.
AGATTAGCATTAGTGCTACTAAAGAGGGAGAGAGAGAACGTGTGTGTGTGTGTGTGAGAGAGAGACAGAGATAGAGACAGAGTGTGTGTGTGTGTGTGTGTGTGAGAGAGAGAGAGAGAGTGAAAGTTATTCAGATTAGCATCAACACAACTAGCGTTAACAGTTAGAACAGATTTACTGCTATAGGACAAGTGTAGTTACTGAGATTAGCATTAGCGCTACTAGAGAGAGAGAGAGAGAGAGAGTGAACAAGTGAGTGTGTGTGAGAGAGAGAGAGAGAGAGAGAGAGAGAGAAAGTGTGTGTGTGTGAGGGAGAGAGAGTTATTCAGATTAGCATCAACATGACTATCGTTAACAGTTAGACCAGAGTTACTGCTATAGGACTAGTGTAGTTACTGAGATTAGCATTAGTGCTACTAGAGAGAGAGAGAGAGAGAGAGAGAGAACGAGTGAGTGTGTGTGAGAGAGAGAGAAAGTGTGTGTGTGTGAGGGAGAGAGAGAGTTATTCAGATTAGCATCAACACGAGTAGCATTAACAGTTAGACCAGAGTTACTGCTATAGGACTAGTGTAGTTACTGAGATTAGCATTAGTGCTACTAAAGAGGGAGAGAGAGAACGTGTGTGTGTGTGAGAGAGACAGAGATAGAGACAGTGTGTGTGTGTGAGAGAGAGAGAGAGAGAGTGAAAGTTATTCAGATTAGCATCAACACAACTAGCGTTAACAGTTAGAACAGCTTTACTGCTATAGGACTAGTGTAGTTACTGAGATTAGCATAAGTGCTACTAGAGAGGGAGATAGAGACAGAGTGTGTGTGTGTGTGAGAGAGAGAGTTATTCAGATTAGCATCAGCACGACTAGCGTTAACAGTTAGACCAGAGTTACTGCTACAGGACTAGTGTAGTTACTGAGATTAGCATTAGTGCTACTAAAGAGGGAGAGAGAGAGCGTGTGTGTGTGTGAGAGAGAGACAGAGATAGAGTGTGTGTGTGTGTGTGTGAGAGAGAGAGAGTTATTCAGATTAGCATCAACACGACTAGCGTTAACAGTTAGACCAGAGTTACTGCTATAGGACTAGTGTAGTTACTGAGATTAGCATTAGTGCTATTAGAGAGGGAGAGGGAGAGAGAGTGTGTGTGTGTGTGTGTGAGAGAGAGAGAGAAATAGTGTGTGTCTGAGACAGAGAAAGAGACAGTGAACGAGTGAGTGTGTGTGAGAGAGAAAGAGAGAGAGAGAGAGAGAAAGTGTGTGTGTGTTAGGGAGAGAGAGAAAGTTATTCAGATTAGCATCAACACGACTAGCGTTAACAGTTAGACCAGAGTTACTGCTATAGGAGTAGTGTAGTTACTGAGATTAGCATTAGTCCTACTAGAGAGAGTGAGTGTGTGTGAGTGAACAAGTGAGTGTGTGTGTGTGAGAGAGACAGAAAGAGAGTGAGTAAGTGTGCGTTTGAGAGAGAGAGAGAAAGTGTGTTTGTGTGAGGGAGAGAGAGAGTGAGTTATTCAGATTAGCATCAACACGACTAGCGCTAACAGTTAGACCAGAGTTACTGCTATAGGACTAGTGGTTACTGCACTGTAAAACATTTCATGTTAGTTAAACTTAGAAAATCATGTTCACCTGCTGCCTTAAAAATGTGAGTAAATTCAACTTGATGGCAAACGTTGTTTCAACTCAAAAGGTTATGTTCTACTAGTTGTTTAACTAATGATCATTAGTTGTTGGTACTTGATACAGTAAGTTAAAACAACTATTTTACAATATCATTTTCAGAGAACTCACTAAATCTTGTTAAATAAACATTATTCCTCTTCATATAGATTTACATTTTCAAGTTAATTTAACTTTAATTATATTCATAAAAATAGTCATTTTAAGTTAATATTTCCCATTAATACTGATCTTTATGACAAGTTTCCCAATCTATTTAAAATGCACACTGAGTTCACTTTTGTTTAAAAATACATCATTTATTTGAATGAGAACAATGTTACATTGTCTTATTAAAAACAGCATGCTCATCCTTTTGGAAATGCACCAAAACATCAACAATCTGTGCTTCAATGTAATGCAAAATAAGGTTCTTAAAATCTTTAAATAAAGCATCTATTTTATCAAAACATCCAGGTTTCGCCAATATTTTTACACAAACGTGGAATGGGTGAGGGTATGAATCTATCTTTAAAAATAATGTAAAATAAATAAAATTATATATCACTGTCTAATTAAAAAACATTTATCTCCATTTGGATGATTTTTAGTTTACTACATCATTTGATTATGATGTTGGTTAAACATGTGCAACAAAACTTGTTATATGTACAAATAAGTTTCTATAGTAATTCAAACAGTGAATAAAACTTACACAAGTTAAACTTCTGCCATGTACAAACAAGAGTTGTTTTTGTCCCTCAAACATACCATTCCATCTTAAAGAACGTGGAGCTTCTGAACGTGAACAAACCAGAAGAAACAGCATTTCCCCAAAATCATAGCCATCCCCTTTAATGCCTGATAAACCTAACCTCAGCAGTTTATTACGAAGTCCATGCACCCGAGCTGAACATTGGTCGGGTTTTATATTCGTGATGACCCTCTGCAGAAATTCAAATGTGTATTTCATTTTGCGAGGGTACTCAAGATTAAGGCAGTATATTGTACCCATTAACATAGCAAATCCACTGGACACATCTTTGATTTCATGAAGAACTGCCGCCTCCTCTACCACCAAAGCAATGTTGAAAATTTTATTAGGAAAAGTATCATAGAGAACACCTTCGTGTCCAATCAGAAGTCCAACGCGCGTTCCCTTCATGAGGACATCCAGGGTTTCGCCATGAACCTAAAAGACATGGACAAATTTAGTTCAAATTCATCATGACCAGCCGCTTTATTAAAACTATATGTAAACTTCATAGGTGTACAGTTACAGACTGCAGTCTGGCTGTATCTAGTTAGCCCTTATATACTCTGTCCAACAATGGTCAGGACCACAACAGAACTACTACTGCAGCCTATTATACTGGTATAAGTGGATCAGACAGCAGTGCTGTTTGAGTTTTAAACCCCTCATTATCACTGCTGGATTAAGAATAGTCCCTGTACTAAACATTAAGCCAACAGCGTCCTGTGTCCACTGATGAAGGACAAGAGAACCTGTGAGTTACTGTCTGAGGTGGACCAACGAGAGAGGTGTGTCTAAGAGAGTGGGCAGTGAGTGGACACAGGGTTTAAAACCTCAAGCAGCACTGCTGTGACTGATCCACACTAATAGTGCTGACCAGTTCATGACCTGTCAGCACAAAGTCAACTGAAATGTCTAAATAAAGTCTTTTGAATTAATACCCCCCATTATCTTAATGTGTAAATGTATTTTCTTACATCACACATCCTGATTATCTCAGTGGTATCCTCTGACAAGAAGCTTGGAAGACCAAGTAGGGCAGCTGTTCTTCTGTTTTGATTTGTGTCCTACATACAAATACAGAGTGCAAGTAAACCATTATCAAAATTCCTTATTTTAGTACATATTGGCAAGTACATTTTTATATGCACCTCCTTTTTAAGACAAGTGTTAAGTGCTAAGCGTCAATTTCCTGCTTGATGAAATAGTTGCCTTGAGCAGCTCTAGAAGTCTTGGCACGAAGGAATCCAGTCCATCTAGGAATGGCTGCAACAGGTCAGTGGTGATTATTCTACAGAACTCTGCCTTTATCTGAAACAGATGTATAAGAAAGCAGAGATGTGGGGTAATAAGAGAGAGAACAAAAGAACAGCAGAACAATAGAAACTTTGACAAAATTTTTGGTCCTAGAAACTTTATATAACATAATTCCCAGAAAAATTGAAGAGTGTACTTTTTAAAAAGTAAACATTTTGAAACAAAATATATGTTTAGATCGTTGTGAGAAAAACATAAGTAACAATACACAATTCAGGAAAACAGGAAAACAATTTTGCCACACCTTGGATTTAAAACACAGCTAGGTGTCCTCGCTAACGAGGAACTTGCTAGTGATTTAAAACAACTACGACCCCTGGTGCTCAAACAATGTAAAAGCATTCAATGGCAAGTATCGCCACATTATTACATCACAACTCTTCGCTTTAAGCTTAATTATGGCATATCTTAATTAGCTGCCATCTTTTAACATTTAAATCAGCTAATACTCAATTTCCATGATCATCATTCTGTGGATGTCTGGTTTGGCACTGGTTACCTGTCTCTCCTTAAACAATGCAGGCCATCTGTCCATGACTACAGAGATGAGTGGCTCGTCACCAGTGATTTCCTTTCTTCGGTGAGAGAATGTTTCCATCATCAGTTCATCGAGAAGCCGCAAGTCTGGATCTCGCTTTTGAACCTCTAGAAGCATGGTCTTTCGTTTCTCCTCTGATGTACCTGCACTTTGACCTTCGGGTGGATCTGGCAAGAAGTGGATCTCTCCCTTCTTTGACTTTTTGATTGCTTTGCTGTTGGTGTCTCCTATATTTCTCTTATTTACAAGAACTTCAGGGCATCCAGCTGCCATCAGTCTCTGACGGTAATTACCCATCTTGAATTTCAAGCTAAATACCCAGCAATACCATCCTTTGGCAGAACCTGGCTCTCTGAGACAAGGGTGCTTCTCTACTAGCGCTGTGGCTACAATTTCATAGTGGTCTTTTCTTGGATAAGGAGTGATTTTGGATATCATATCAACTAGTTTGTCAAGTATTTCACTCTTAACACTCCTGGAGATGACCATCACTGTTCCATCTTTGGCATAGGCATCATTTGCTGCACTTAGCTGAAGCTCAACATCATGGGAGAAGTCAGGAATAACAAAAGGATCAGGCCATTCCACTGAGGAGGTGCTACTTGGGGAACTGAAGCTTGCAGTATCTAATGTTGAGTCAGAAACTGAATCAGAAAATGTAAACAAAACCTTCAGTGTTGCCCGGTCAGCTGGTAGATCTTTGATATCTGTCAAATTGCAGAGCTCATTTTCCAAAGTCTGGATCTTCAAACTGTAAAATAAAGTTTCCTCGCAAGCACAGATTTGTACGCAGTGCTTCACACAGCTCCGTGACAGACTCAGGAACACTGTCTAGGGTGACACGCCTTATCTCTTGAGGTGACACAATAACTCTGAGAAGCATCTTGGAGGCACCAACAGCTGTAACAGTGTGACAGCAAGGAGGGAGGGTTTAAATAAAAAAAAATATCTGAAAACAGTTGCATAAAACAAAATGTTATCTTAAGTGAAATGCATGGTGAGCAGTAAATATGTTCTGCTATTGCATTAGGTGAATGAATTAAAACAACAAGAAAAGAGCAAGGGTGTGTTTTCTGTACCTTAATGTAATATAAACGTCCTAGGAGTGACGAGCAGCTTTCCTTCAACAAGGTATGCAGCCAGGGGTGTGTAGTCGTTCAGCTGGTCAGGATCAATCACCACAGTTGTTGCAGGATTTGTTTTGGTGAGCTGGTAACACCTTAGATGCTCCAAGAAGCCGGCTGTGAACATTTCAACAATGAAAAATATACGGCCACTCACTAAACAGATCTCAAGCACTGTCCCAAAATCAGGAAGTCCACTTGTGTTGCCAGCAGACAGCACCATTCCTTTGGTATATTTTGTCCCATTTAGATAAGCAGTTGAGGTGAGTGAAACAGAGTCCAGGGCTTTAAACTTGTTTGAAATAGCCACACTGATTGCAGCATCCAAGAGGTCCACAGGTACAACCGATACACGCTCAGTTTCAATGCTTGGTTTAAAGAGAGAGGGCATCTCCAAATAATATGCCAACATCAGCTGATGTCGTATGGCCAAAGTATGCAGAATATTTTTGAAGTTACCAGAATCACGAACCAACTTTTTAAAGAACGAGTGTTTGGCCTCAAATCTTATGGTCCAAAATTCAATTAGGGGACCAAATTTTTTAATTAACATAGGGTAATGTTCCAGATAATGATGTTTAGGTCGCAATTTAGTACTGGGAAAAACGTCTAAAAGCAACTGTCGGTGGTCAGAAATTTTTGATTGTAGGTAGCACAGGGTTTCTGTTGTGAACGAGGGGCTGAACAACAACTCAACAATGTCTTTTAATTCAAGTATTATATGCCAAGCCTTTTCCCCTTCTGGAATGAAATGGCCAACTAACAGTGGAAGAAGTCGCAGAAGTGCCCAGTTTTCATGTCCATTGCCACCTATAGTTCCATTTTTTTTGAAAGTTTGCATGAATTGTCTGAGGTCTGTTTGTTTTGTCACAGAACTGAAACGGGAATGCTGTTATTCTAAAATTAAAGTCATCCAATGTAAAATACTTTTTGGCAATCAGATATGACAGGCAAATAAAGAGCTCCACGGGTACAATTCCTTCTAATACATCATGAAGAAAATCAGGTGGAAATCCTTCTGTAGCATGAAAGTGAGCAAGTCTGTTTAAAGGACAGTCTCTCTTCAGTCCATCAACACAAGTCACATCACTTTGCTTAAGCACATTAATAGCTTCATCAAACAATTCTGGTGTCCTCAAAGTAAAAACCCCACTTCTAACATCATACTGCTGAATATCGGCACGATTCGCTAAACAATATCTGCAAAACTTTTTGACATTAAAAGACTCTTGAAATCCAGCGAGTGAGTGTGCACCCAGATTATCTGCAGATATATACAAAACTGTCCCTTTAACATTTGAGCCAAGACTCTGTACAAAAACACCTTCACTCTCAAGGAGTTCAAGATCTCTAATTAGGGGTTCTAAAACTTTGCTGTACCCGTATTCTTTTGTGTGTACAGTTTTGCACAACACAGCTAGATAAATTGATGATAATGTTGATCGAAGTCGTACAGGCAAATTAGCAATCACCCAATATATAGCACAAACTTTGTGCTTCTTTTTTGATGTACCTAATGGATTACAAATTTCAAAATCATCAATATAGAGTCCAAGAGCTATGCCCAATTCCTTTGACAGAATTTTGTTTTTTCTTTGAAATATTCTCCATCTTTAACTGAACAGTAATGACCTTCTTGTTGGCTGGATCTCACAAGTGTCTTATTTACCTCACTTCTTTCTAACAATTTACTAAGCAAATCTAATAATGGAACATAAACAAATGTATGAGTTTTTTCTTGTGCATTTAACACATACTCAACTGGTTCAATAACAGTAAAATTCTTTCTATAAAATGACTGTCTTTTGCACTCTGTGCCAAGAGGTCCCTGCCTTGAGAGCAATTTGAAGGGGTACAAAGATTGTAATTGCTCAGTCAATGACACTACAACTGAGGCATCAACTATGCAATTATTGTCTTTTAAAATTTTATCTATGACAGTCTTAATATTTTGATGAGCAAATTCTCCAATGTCAAATAATTCATCAATTATTTCCTGTGTTGCTGATTTTGATACATGCAAAAGTGCTTGCATACGAAGAAACAAAGTTCCCAAATGATGCTCAATGGCCTTTCCATTTCCAATTCCAGACTCAGTCTCAGCTACAGAATCAGATGCAAGAATATCTTCAGTGTCAGAAACAAAATCCTCTTCGATTAAAGGTACAGAATTCGTATGCTGTACTAAAAGCTCTGGTGTGAAATTTTCTAAGGTGGAGAACTTATGATTCCTACTTCTGTGAGCAGTAAAAGTCGACAGTACATTAGACTTGAAAGAGCAACCTGCAAAGGGACATTTAACAATTTCTCTGTTTCTCAAATGAGTCTTTAGATGAGTGAAATATTTGTTAATGTTAGTAGGCTCTGAGAAGTTACACAAATCACAGGATAATCTGGTTACAGTTTTATAGGCTTCTTTTGTATGTTCGTTCAAATGAATTTTAAGTTCAGTTTGTGTCTGAAATGTTTTCAAACAGTCTTTATGAATACAGACAAGGCCTGAACTCCTTCGATAATGCCCATGACGCTCTTTGTAGTGCTGTAATATTCTTCCTTGACCATTCGTTGAGAATGCACAAAACTTACATTTCCACTTCATGAAATTGAGATGACTAAAGAAATCTATCGAGGGAAAAAATAAAGATATTTTTAAAACTGTAGTCAAATTATTTTAAAAAAATGTAACTTCTCTACAAGTGGCAGGAAAATCCAGTTACAACATTACAACAAATGAGAAATTAGACAAATCAGCTAAAAAATACACAAGTTATATTAAATGTAAACTAAAGTAAACAAACAAAATGTTTCCCTTACTTTTTTCATAATTTAAAGCTAATCTGTTCATTGTCAAGACTACAACATTAAAAATTTCCATGGAAAATCTCCCTCACCTCAGAGTGTCCTGTCTATATCTACTGAGCTCCGTTATGGGAAATCCTTTGAAGTTGGCAGCATGCAGCAATGATCTGCCCTGTCTCTATCAAATCGTAACTTGCAGTTATATCCTAACATAAAAATAAATCAGACCATTAATATGTGCGTCCTGAGGTGCAGAATAACACCGGAATAATTTCAAAATTTCCAATACATCCCTGTAGTGGAGTATGGACCGAATGTGAATAACGGATGAAAAATTAAAATGAAAGATGAAGAAATGAAAAGTTTTGAATTAAAACTTTTCCAGTCTGAAAGGGACCTTTCGTCTGAATCCAACATTCCACGAACCGCAGGGGCGCAAGGACCCTGCACCCCCCACAAACACGCACACACATAAGATCTAACATCAAAGACTGGAGAGGGGCACTTTCAAGTGACACATGGCCCAACACCCCCTTCTCTCTTGTGAGAAACAGGAACACAGAACAAAGAAGAGAGCTTTTACGGCCCGCTTTTATGACAATGGCACCTAAATGTCTCGTCCTTATCTCGAGCCCACTAAACATACAGCCCAGATGGTCAAACTGATTGAACTCAACGTGACCTCTCGTTAACCATCCGCACCGGACGAATAGCATGGATCAACGGCATGGACCAACAGCGACCCCAAGTGGACACTGGCGAAACTACGCCTCGCTCGGGGTCGTCTAAACAATAGCGGGAATGAAGTCAAATTCTGATTAAATGTGTATAAACAAATGTATTAATGTCACTTTTTGTGCCCCCAGATGAATGCACACCTTCTAATGGAATGATGTATATTGCTGATTGTTTCTATCATGAAAAGAAGTTCTGTCTCTGACTAGAGAAAACGGATTAATGTTTTTCTAGCGTATCATCGTATACGGGACGTAAACACAATGTACCCTAGATGAAATCTTATGTAAATGTTTGATATTAATAATCCAGTATACTCATTGTTATATGTTACTAAAATGTATAAGGAATTTCAATACGCGAAAATTATGTTCAGTCTCTGTGAATCACTGATTCAAACCCCCTTCTACCCTCTCTCCCTCGTGAGGGTCACGTGAGCCTGAACTCGCGTCCAATCAGAAAAGAACGCCTCTCATTAGGGCGTGATCGCGCTGACTTTGAAAAACAGCAGCTCGACTGCTCGCAGTTCAGTTACGAGAGCTCGACAGAAGTAACGATCCACGAAAGAAAGCGGAGAAGAGAGGAGGACAACAACGGCAAGAAAATCCGAGAAACTTTGAAACAACAAAGAGACGCTTCTCCTTCCCGCCGACGAAACAAAGAAAAACCTCATAGACTTCATCAAAAGCTTACAAGAGACGTCTTGAATTAGCTAATAGTATGAAGTTTTAATAACGCGTCGAATGATTTGAATATTTTCTTTTCTTTTAATCGTGTTTATGTCTTATAGCCCAATCTAAGTTTAATCTCACGACTGATCAAAGCAGGTGAACTTATTCGTGGCCAGAGTGAGGAACACCGCCGAGATAAGGAGAGTCGTAGAATAAGTGAGTTTATTGAATCGATTTTCAGTTCTGGATCTGCAGTAACTAGCGAACCTTTCGTCCAAGACGTCCCTACGTTTGGACTCTCCTGCTCAGGACAGAAAGCCAAAGAGAGGATCCTGCCGCCTGCGTCATCACACTCCGGGTACGCCCGAGACAACTCAACCGACGAAGAAAGACCTCCACGCTGACTCAGCCTGGACGCTTCCGCGGGAGAACCGCGAGACCAAGTGAGACGCCTTCACTCCCAGGACCTCATAGAGCCTCTGCATTTAACGAGTGGTGAGAATCGACGAAAAAGTAAGCTAAACTTATGCATCTCCAGAGCTGAAAATTGAATCAAATTTCTTGATAAATTTCGTATTAATTAAACCTCAGTTAGCAACACTTTAGTCACAAGCCAGAAGCGCCTAGCTCACCTTTAAGCTCGAATCGGTCTCCCCTGCGGTGACGCCGTGAGATTACAAGGTTATGCTATGTTAATTAAATATCTTTCTCTTTGTTAATAAAACTTTCATTATTTGAAATCACTGTGTATGCAGTTTTGTTCATTAATTTTCCTGAAAATCCTGAAGTACTCACTTAGCTTGATTAATATTCATTCTCAGACTAATTATTAATGTTTTAATTGCTTAAGCCAATTATAAACTTTAATTAATATCATTAAGTCAAATATCAGAGATTATAGGAGTTTGAATAAGGTCAACGCTATAAACACAAATTATAAATATATATATTAAATATATATTCACATAGGTATCGTGGCGTATGATTAAAAATCCAACATACGCTACATCCCCCATCTCAGAATACACACAGATTAATCAGGGGATGAAAATATATTTAAGAGAAACGCAGTTTGGTTCATTGGCGCCTCACTGTAAACGCAGGCACCACTTAAGGTGGGGAGAGAGGCGGGAAATACGAGATGCTGGTGAATAACAAATTAAGCTTTTCAAAGCATATATAATAAAAGGATCTCAGACTGATATCGGCATGAGTTACTCGTTGTTCCTCAGTTTTTTAAACGTTTAATACTCTTCGGTTCTTTGTCGAAACTAAAACATTAAAATCTTCTGTGGAAAACCTCCCTCACCACACTTTAGAGTATAACTTACCGCCTATCTGTATATCCCTCTGGTGTGCTTAACGTAGGAGAGCTATGCAGCGGAAAAACGAATTCCGATGGTAATGACACTGGAGTCAAGCTATCCGCACTTTGGAAACTGACGGTCAAGCCATCCGCGCTTCAAATCCGAATGTTTTTCAAAAACATAGACAGCTAGGGTTAGTTTCCAACCTATACCGAACCACCTCTATCCCCCCCAACTCCAACATCCTAACAACTTGAACGTTAATAATTATCAAAATTATGAAGAACTTGAATTACTGTGTATTTCCAGATTCTGTTTAAAAACAGCTGTGCAGTCTGCCTTCCGAGCATCACAGAAAAACAACTGTAACTCAAATGCTTTTGCCATATGATATGAAAATGCACAAGGTCCTTTCCCATGGGCTTCAGAAAATATCTTTCTTATCTATGCGAAGCATATACAGTGAAATTCTGTAAAAATCATACAGCTGATAGCCAAGAGGTCCCTCTGTTTAATAAGAGTAGAATGGTTTAGGCATTACGGGTAATTCTTGAGAAATCCATATCGGTATATATTGAGTATGACTTTATGAGAAAAGTATACAGTGAAATCTTAACAAAATCATACAGTTGGTAGACAAGATGCTCCTCTGTTTAATGACAGTAGAATGGTTTAGGCATTATGGGTAATTTTTGAGAAATCCATATCAGTAAATATGTAATATGACTTTATGAGAAAAGTACACAGTGAAATTGCACCAAAATCATACAGCTGATAGCCAGGAGGCCCCTCTGTTTAATGGCAGTGGAATGGTTTAGGCATTATGGGTAAATTTGGAGAAATCCATATCAGTACGTATGTAATATGTGTTTATGAGAAATGTACACAGTGAAATTCTACCAAAATCATACAGCTGATAGCCAAGAGGTCCCTCTGTTTAATGACAGTGGAATGGTTTAGGCATTATGGGTAATTTTTGAGAAATCCATATTGGAATGTATTCAGTATGATTTTATGAGAAAAGTACACAGTGAAATTCTACCAAAATCATACAGCTAATAACCAAGGGGTCCCTCTGTTTACTGGCAGTACAGTGGTTTAGGCATTATGGGTAATTTTTGAGAAATTCATATTGGTAATATTCAGTATGACTTTATGAGAAAAGTACACAGTGAAATTCTACCAAAATCATACAGCTGATAGCCAAGATGCCCCTCTGTTTAATGACAGTGGAATGGTTTAGGCATTATGGGTAATTTTTGAGAAATCCATATTGGAATGTATTCAGTATGATTTTATGAGAAAAGTACACAGTGAAATTCTACCAAAATCATACAGCTGATAGCCAAGGGGCCCCTCTGTTTAATGACAGTGGAATGGTTTAGGCATTATGGGTAATTTTTGAGAAATCCATATTGGTAATGTTCAGTATGATTTTATGAGAAAAGTACACAGTGAAATTCTACCAAAATCATACAGGTAATAGCCAAGAGGGCCCTCTGTTTAATGACAGTGGAATGGTTTAGGCATTATGGGTAATTTTTGAGAAATCCATATTGGTAATATTCAGTATGTGTTTATGAGAAAAGTACACAGTGAAATTCTACCAAAATCATACAGGTAATAGCCAAGAGGTCCCTCTTTTTAATGAAAGTGGAATGGTTTAGGCATTATGGGTAATTTTTGAGAAATCCATGTTGGTAATATTCAGTATGAGTTTATGAGAAAAGTACACAGTGAAATTCTACCAAAATCATACAGGTAATAGCCAAGAGGTCCATCTGTTTAATGACAGTGGAATGGTTTAGGCATTATGGGTAATTTTTGAGAAATCTATACTGGAATGTATTCAGTATGATTTTATGAGAAAAGTACACAGTGAAATTTTACCAAAATCATACAGCTGATAGCCAAGAGGCCCCTCTGTTTAATGACAGTACAGTGGTTTAGGCATTATGGGTAATTTTTGAGAAATCCATATTGGTAATATTCAGTATGAGTTTATGAGAAAAGTACACAGTGAAATTCTACCAAAATCATACAGCTGATAGCCAAGAGGCCCCTCTGTTTAATGACAGTGGAATGGTTTAGGCATTATGGGTAATTTTTGAGAAATCCATATTGGTAAATATTCAGTATGAGTTTATGAGAAAAGTACACAGTGAAATTCTACCAAAATCATACAGCTGATAGCCAAGAGGTCCCTCTGTTTAATGACAGTGGAATGGTTTAGGCATTATGGGTAATTTTTGAGAAATCCATATTGGTAATATTCAGTATGAGTTTATGAGAAAAGTACACAGTGAAATTCTACCAAAATCATACAGGTAATAGCCTCGAGGCCCCTCTGTTTAATGACAGTGGAATGGTTTAGGCATTATGGGTAATTTTTGAGAAATCCATATTGGAATGTATTCAGTATGATTTTATTATAAAAGTACACAGTGAAATTTTGCCAAAATCATACAGCTGATAGCCAAGAGCTCCCTTTGTTTAATGACAGTGGAATGGTTTAGGCATTATGGGTAATTTTTGAGAAATCCATATTGGTAATATTCAGTATGAGTTTATGAGAAAAGTACACAGTGAAATTCTACCAAAATCATACAGCTGATAGCCAAGGGGCCCCTCTGTTTAATGACAGTGGAATGGTTTAGGCATTATGGGTAATTTTTGAGAAATCTATACTGGAATGTATTCGATATGATTTTATGAGAAAAGTACACAGTAAAATTTTACCAAAATCATACAGCTAATAACCAAGAGGTCCCTCTGTTTAATGACAGTACAGTGGTTTAGGCATTATGGGTAATTTTTGAGAAATCCATATTGGTAATATTCAGTATGAGTTTATGAGAAAAGTACACAGTGAAATTCTACCAAAATCATACAGCTGATAGCCAAGGGGCCCCTCTGTTTAATGACAGTGGAATGGTTTAGGCATTATGGGTAATTTTTGAGAAATCTATACTGGAATGTATTCAGTATGATTTTATGAGAAAAGTACAGTGAAATTTTACCAAAATCATACAGCAATTAACCAAGAGGTCCCTCTGTTTAATGACAGTACAGTGGTTTAGGCATTATGGGTAATTTTTGAGAAATCCATATTGGTAGGTATTCAGTATAAATCCATGAGAATATTATACAGTGAGCTACCTCTGTTTAATGACAGTAAAATGTAATCTGTATTTCTACATGTCCACCAGGATTACTATTCAAAGCCAGTTAAGTGTTTATAGAAAAGTAAAAAAAAATACGTAAATGTATGAAATAATAAAATCAAAGCGTGTTTTGCCTCTTTCAAGTGATTTAAAACGAAATATATTCCTAATGGCTTGTTAATTTTAGTCCATTTTAGCACTGCGTGCATTTATTTATTAACAGAGACATTGCTGCTCAAACGCGGGTTTCAGACTCTCTATCTGTCCCAAAGCGGACGTGATGTTCTCCGCAATGAAAAACCGTAATGACGCGCCTATACGTACATTCGGATTTGAAGCGCGGATGGCTTGACCGTCAGTTTCCAAAGTGCGGATAGCTTGACTCCAGTGTAATGACTGAGCCAATCAACAATTATTTGAGGCTTGGATATACAGAAAACCCATGGTAATGTCTACTAGTGATGTGTCGGTCGCGAACGAACCGGTTCAAAGAGCCGGCTCTTGTAAGTGAACGATGAGAGCCGGTTCCCGTCTAAAACCGAGCCATTTTTTTCTAAGGCTTGTCATTCAACCAATCAGAGAACAACAAGCAAGCTCCAGCCCTCCAACCCTCCGAGCTGAGACACTTGGTTTTCCTGAATGCCAATCTGCCTTCCAAAACATAGTTGAAGAAAATGTTAAATCAGTTAAATGTTTGTTGACAGTTGTGGTTGTTTTAATCACTACCGTTGAATGCTGCTGTTTTGCACTTTGCAGAGTATGTGTTTATTTTATTCCCAGAAATGGATGATTATTTAATTTAATAAGCTATTTTGTAACACCTACCTGTTGGGTTCCATTGGCTGTATTTCAGAGTTTACAAGTGATTTTTTATTAAGGTGTTTAAATTAAAATCCAGTTATTTATATAATTGAATGTGTGAGTGCAGTCAGTGAGTTATTACAAGACAGCCATAAAAACAATAGGTCATTGTAACACTATTTATTATTTTTAATATTGAACATTAATGTTTTGTCCATATAGTCATGTAAAATGTAGGTAATATTGTTCTGTACCAGTGGAAATAAGTGGTAAAACAAAGAGCCATTTAGGAGCCGAAAGAGCCAAAAGAGCCGGCTCCCCAAAAAGAGCCAAAATTCCCATCACTAATGTCTACTATGCAGAACATTTCTCTTTCCACCACGCAAGAACTTAGCAACAGCATTATGCTACGTTTTATCAGCACAAATTCAAGCGGGAATTCCCCTTACTTCGCGAACTTTCCACACAACTCTCAGCGTAGTAATCTACACTCTGCCTCAAATTAGTCCGGTGTGTCCATCCGCCACTGGAATCCGATGGTAATGACAGTCCGCAACAAATTAGCAGCAATTAACAATTATTTGAGGATTGGACAAACAGAAAAAATAAACATGGAAACGCTAACTAATATGCGGAATTATTCTCCTTTCAACACGCAAGAAGGGGGCAACATCATTACTTTATCAGCAAAAAATACATTCTCCTCGCCGTCTTCGTATTGAATTCACCTTACTTTCCCGAACATTCCACACAACGCTCAGCGGAGTGATCTACACTCTGCCTCAAATTAGTCCGGTGTGTCCCTCCGCCACTGGAATTACACGACTACTCTTTTCTACACTTTCAATTTTCGGATTAAAATCATCTGTGGAAAATCTCCCTGACTTCAGAGTATAACTTGAAACTCACTGTATAATTCTCTGGTGTGCGTAACGTATTCAGAGCAAAAAACGGCGAGCTGTGCAGCGGAAAAACGAACACCGATGGTAGCAATTAATTATTCGAGCAGCAGTCAGCAGAAATTAACAATTATTCGAGGATTGAACAAACAGAAAAAAACATGTAAATGCTATCTAATATGAGGAATTATTATCCTTTCAACACGCAAGAAAGGGGAATTAGCTACTTTGTCAGCAAAAAATACTATACAAATATACATTCACCTCCTCGCCATCGTGTTTTCTGCGGGAATTCACCTTCCTTTCGCGAACATTCCACAACGCTCAGCGGAATAATCTGCACTCTGCCTCAAATTAGTCCTTAGTCAGGCGTATCGCTCCGCCACTGGAAGTAGTCAACACTGTTCATATTTTATCTGAAATATTATGTAATTATTTAACTGGAATTGTGAGGTTTATCCGGTGTGAAAACTGATAAGCATAATGTTTTAATGGTTTTCTACTAATTGTTCTGTATAGTTAAAAAATGGCGCCAAGTGTTTAATAGATCCTCTGCATTGCCCCTCCTCCCACTTTTCATTTATTTTTTTCAACGTGTAACTTACAGACATGAGTTAAATGAACATTGACAACGCAGACAAAACTCACAAATAGTCAAGACAATGACATGTTAAACTGAAGAGACATAATAAGTTCACGTAACTTAATGAGTTTTACAGTGTGAGATTAGCATTAGTGCTACTAGATAGTGTGTGTTTGAGAGAGAGATAGAGACATAGTGTGTGTGTGTGTGTGTTTGAGAGAGAGAGAGAGACTTATTCCACTTTATTTAACAAATAACAAAGGATATCAATGTAAACAAACCCTCAGTCCACATAATAAACCCACCCACCCACACACACACACACACCATCACCAAACCATCACAGTGTCCAATCAGCACACCACATGTTCAAAACAAACTGAAACAGACCCATATATTGTCCTTCAGATTCAGAACACTCCAGTCTCTCATCCAGCTCAAAGAGCCTGGATCCCCACTCTGTTTCTCCAACAAATGAGAGTCCAGTGGAGATTCCTCAGACGAGGCTGTCATAGTCCGTGTTAAAAATCCAAAGGGGACAGTCAAATGTGAGCCGCGAGCAGTCAATAAGGAGGCAATGGACAGGCTCCGGCTGAGAACAACAGCGCTGGCCTGTCTCCACTTCCCGGACAG
>NC_089801.1:82201612-82356612 GCF_029633855.1 Hoplias malabaricus
AGGATGATGATATTAGTGATGTATGAGTCTGATGAAGGAGGAGGTGATCAGGGATTCTGTGTGAGTTAAAATTAGGTGCAGAGTTAATCTGAGATAAAACAGCATGGCCAAGCATGATAGTGTAGATGAGACAAGGCCAGGATCTTGTACAGGACACGGGCTGGATCAGGGCAACACCTGGAGAGCAGCAGGACATCTCAAAGCATGAGAGAGAGACAGGAGAAAGAAAGCCGGACAAAGGGAACAAATAAAAATACAGAGGTTAGTAGGGTCATGGTAAAGAATGGGCAAATTTGTCCTGCAAAAAAAGCTTCCACTGGTCAGGCAAGAGAACCCAGAGACAGACAGCGTGTTGGCGATTACTACAAAGCTAACTAAGAATGCTGTAGCTATGGTGATATGACAGGGTTAATACAGAACAGTGATAATATGAAAACCAGGCCGAACACCAATATAGAAGGAGTAACCTGAAAGTTAATGATTAACCAAAAGCTTGTTTGAAAAGGTAGGTTTTTAATCTGGATTTAAAGATTGAGAGTGTGTCTGAGCCCCGAACAGTAACCGGAAGGCTATTCCAGAGTTGAGGAGCTTTGTGAGAAAAGGCTCTTCCTCCTGCTGTGTTTTTCTTAATGCGAGGAACTAAGAGTAGATGGGCATCCTGTGAACGAAGAGTACGTGACGGGCGATAAGGTATGAGAAGTTCAGTAAGATACTGCGGGCCTAAACCATTTAGAGATTTATAAGCTAAGAGGAGTATTTTATAGTCAATGCGAAATTTTACAGGTAGCCAGTGTAGGGACGAGAGAACTGGGGTGATATGTTCGAATTTTCTAGCTCTAGTGAGCACCCTGGCTGCTGCATTTTGAACTAACTGAAGCTTGTGTAACGCTTTGCACGAGCTCCCTGCCAGGAGCGCATTGCAGTAGTCTAGACGTGAAGTTATAAAAGCATGCACTAGTTTCTCTGCATCTTTTAATGATAAAATATGCCGAATTTTGGCAATATTGCGTAGGTGGAAGAAGGCGGTTTTGACTGTATTGGATATGTGGGTATCAAATGTGAGAGTCGAATCAAAGGCTACCCCTAAGTTTTTAATGATGGCATTGTGTTTTACTGTTGAATTATCAAGATTAATAGCAGCATTTCTGAGTGAATGTATCTGAGTATCTGTACCTAGTAACAAGACCTCAGTTTTATCAGAATTTAACATGAGAAAATTTTGCATCATCCAGTCTTTAATTTTTGTTAGACATTCTGTTATTTTACGTAGACTGTTACATTTTACAGCTGTTATCTCTCCCCAGATGAATGTCTTTTTATGGGAACAGTGGGGTCAAAAGCATCTTGAATGTAAGATAATTTGATGTGGTAGAGAGTATGTGTAGAATTTGCAGCATCTGTATGTTTAATACCTCTGGAAAGCACTTTGAGGTCTCCTTGTTGTCCAATTAAAAGGCATTTATACCAGTAACAGGGTTGAAACGCATTGGGAAAACTTCCTTTGGATCCAAGATCTACTGTTCAGCCTCTCACACTTCCTGGTTTAACAAGCTCATTCAAATCATTAGTTCATAGAAAACTGTCCGATGTTTGGCCATCACACTTTGAAGTGTGTTTACGAAGCATGGTCTTTAGTTTAAATGAAAACCTGGGAGTCGCTACATTTTCATAACCTGTGGATGCATGTTAGGATCATCTGAGAATTGAACTGGCGGTTTGCTCTGTCAGACCAGGATGGCCGAGTGGTTAAGGCGTTGGACTTAAGATCCAATGGGCGTCTGCCCACGTGGGTTCAAACCCCACTCCTGGTAGTAGTCCTTTACTTACTCAGTGAATGAGGAAGGATCCTCCCTAGATTAGAATCTGTTGCCTGAGCACATAATCTCCCCTCCTGCTGAACACCTTTGCACTTGTGGAGTAAATGTGTCTCTATGCCATCAGCACGCTGGCCTGGTGGTTAGGGAAATGAGCTTGTAACTAGAAGGTTGCCTATTGCATTCCCAGAGCTGCCTTGTCATGACTCAAGTGTCTTCGAGTAAACCCCTAACTGCTCCCCATGTGTGCTCACTGTTACACTAGTGTTTAAATGTGTCTGACTGCACGGGCTGGCTTTAAACGCAGAGAAAAGACGCCTCTGTGGCCAGTAAAGTAATTCTCATTTTAGAATCTGTGACAATTACATCCTTAATGATGAAATTTCCTTTCAACTGCCACACCAGGATGGCCGAGTGGTTAAGGCGTTGGACTTAAGATCCAATGGGTGTATGCCCTCGTGGGTTCGAACCCCACTCCTGGTAGTGGTCATCTCTTTAGGTAACAGCAAGAAAAATGATTGTCCGTCGACTTCAATCAGTGTTCCCTGAGGAATCCTCTTCTACCCTCCTCCTGAACCTCTTTGGAAAAGGGTGGTACATCTCATGGGTGGTGTGTTCTTACACCATGTGCACGCTACGTGTACTTGTAGACAAATTCTAGATCTGAAAACTAACTAATTTCATGACAATAAAATTAAGTGTTCGGCTTGAGATCAACTGGTGCATGTCTTTGTGGGTTGGGTTCAAACCCAATTCCCTGTTAAGTATGTTCTTTGGCTCGACAGGTTTCTAAGGTTGTCTTAGGAATTCAGGTCCTCTTGCCTCAATTACAGTCAATCAATCAATCAAATTTTATTTATATAGCGCTTTTCACAACGAAAAGTCGTCACAAAGCAGTTTTACAGAGATCCGGGTCCAAGCCTCCTATGAGCAAGCCAGGGGCAACAGTGGCAAGGAAAAACTACCTCAGCACACGAGGAAGAAACCTTGGAAGGAACCAAGACTCATACGGGGAACCCATCCTCCTCGGGTCGACACCGGAGAAACAACAGAGAACAGAAGTAAAAGTGAAATGATGACCGATGAAGGGGTTATAGTAATATAAATGTAGTATATTAGTGATGATAGAGAAGCAGAAATGAAAATGGTGAGGATGATGATATTAGTGATGTATGAGTCTGATGAAGGAGGAGGTGATCAGGGATTCTGTGTGAGTTAAAATTAGGTGCAGAGTTAATCTGAGATAAAACAGCATGGCCAAGCATGATAGTGTAGATGAGACAAGGCCAGGATCTTGTACAGGACACGGGCTGGATCAGGGCAACACCTGGAGAGCAGCAGGACATCTCAAAGCATGAGAGAGAGACAGGAGAAAGAAAGCCGGACAAAGGGAACAAATAAAAATACAGAGGTTAGTAGGGTCATGGTAAAGAATGGGCAAATTTGTCCTGCAAAAAAAGCTTCCACTGGTCAGGCAAGAGAACCCAGAGACAGACAGCGTGTTGGCGATTACTACAAAGCTAACTAAGAATGCTGTAGCTATGGTGATATGACAGGGTTAATACAGAACAGTGATAATATGAAAACCAGGCCGAACACCAATATAGAAGGAGTAACCTGAAAGTTAATGATTAACCAAAAGCTTGTTTGAAAAGGTAGGTTTTTAATCTGGATTTAAAGATTGAGAGTGTGTCTGAGCCCCGAACAGTAACCGGAAGGCTATTCCAGAGTTGAGGAGCTTTGTGAGAAAAGGCTCTTCCTCCTGCTGTGTTTTTCTTAATGCGAGGAACTAAGAGTAGATGGGCATCCTGTGAACGAAGA
Source organism: Hoplias malabaricus (assembly GCF_029633855.1). Taxonomy (NCBI): domain Eukaryota; kingdom Metazoa; phylum Chordata; class Actinopteri; order Characiformes; family Erythrinidae; genus Hoplias; species Hoplias malabaricus. The sequence goes on from NC_089801.1 coordinate 82,205,248, forward strand.
GTACGTGACGGGCGATAAGGTATGAGAAGTTCAGTAAGATACTGCGGGCCTAAACCATTTAGAGATTTATAAGCTAAGAGGAGTATTTTATAGTCAATGCGAAATTTTACAGGTAGCCAGTGTAGGGACGAGAGAACTGGGGTGATATGTTCGAATTTTCTAGCTCTAGTGAGCACCCTGGCTGCTGCATTTTGAACTAACTGAAGCTTGTGTAACGCTTTGCACGAGCTCCCTGCCAGGAGCGCATTGCAGTAGTCTAGACGTGAAGTTATAAAAGCATGCACTAGTTTCTCTGCATCTTTTAATGATAAAATATGCCGAATTTTGGCAATATTGCGTAGGTGGAAGAAGGCGGTTTTGACTGTATTGGATATGTGGGTATCAAATGTGAGAGTCGAATCAAAGGCTACCCCTAAGTTTTTAATGATGGCATTGTGTTTTACTGTTGAATTATCAAGATTAATAGCAGCATTTCTGAGTGAATGTATCTGAGTATCTGTACCTAGTAACAAGACCTCAGTTTTATCAGAATTTAACATGAGAAAATTTTGCATCATCCAGTCTTTAATTTTTGTTAGACATTCTGTTATTTTACGTAGACTGTTACATTTTACAGCTGTTATCTCTCCCCAGATGAATGTCTTTTTATGGGAACAGTGGGGTCAAAAGCATCTTGAATGTAAGATAATTTGATGTGGTAGAGAGTATGTGTAGAATTTGCAGCATCTGTATGTTTAATACCTCTGGAAAGCACTTTGAGGTCTCCTTGTTGTCCAATTAAAAGGCATTTATACCAGTAACAGGGTTGAAACGCATTGGGAAAACTTCCTTTGGATCCAAGATCTACTGTTCAGCCTCTCACACTTCCTGGTTTAACAAGCTCATTCAAATCATTAGTTCATAGAAAACTGTCCGATGTTTGGCCATCACACTTTGAAGTGTGTTTACGAAGCATGGTCTTTAGTTTAAATGGAAACCTGGGAGTCGCTACGTTTTCATAACCTGTGGATGCATGTTAGGATCATCTGAGCATTGAACTGGGGGTTTGCTCTGTCAGACCAGGATGGCCGAGTGGTTAAGGCGTTGGACTTAAGATCCAATGGGCGCCTGCCCACGTGGGTTCGAACCCCACTCCTGGTAGTTGTCCTTTACTTACTCAGTGAATGAGGAAGGATCCTCCTTAGATTAGAATCTGTTGCCTGAGAACATAATCTCCCCTCCTGCTGAACACCTTTGCACTTGTGGAGTAAATGTGTCTCTATGCCATCAGCACGCTGGCCTGGTGGTTAGGGAAATGAGCTTGTAACTAGAAGGTTGCCTATTGCATTCCCAGAGCTGCCTTGTCATGACTCAAGTGTCTTCGAGTAAACCCCTAACTGCTCCCCATGTGTGCTCACTGTTACACTAGTGTTTAAATGTGTCTGCCTGCACGGGCTGGCTTTAAACGCAGAGAAAAGACGCCTCTGTGGCCAGTAAAGTAATTCTCATTTTAGAATCTGTGACAATTACATCCTTAATGATGAAATTTTTTTTCAACTTCCACACCAGGATGGCCGAGTGGTTAAGGCGTTGGACTTAAGATCCAATGGGTGTATGCCCTCGTGGGTTCGAACCCCACTCCTGGTAGTGGTCATCTCTTTAGGTAACAGCAAGAAAAATGATTGTCCGTCGACTTCAATCAGTGTTCCCTGAGGAATCCTCTTCTACCCTCCTCATGAACCTCTTTGGAAAAGGGTGGTACATCTCATGGGTGGTGTGTTCTTACACCATGTGCACGCTACGTGTACTTGTAGACAAATTCTAGATCTGAAAACTAACTAATTTCATGACAATAAAATTAAGTGTTCGGCTTGAGATCAACTGGTGCATGTCTTTGTGGGTTGGGTTCAAACCCAATTCCCTGTTAAGTATGTTCTTTGGCTCGACAGGTTTCTAAGGTTGTCTTAGGAATTCAGGTCCTCTTGCCTCAATTACAGTCAATCAATCAATCAAATTTTATTTATATAGCGCTTTTCACAACGAAAAGTCGTCACAAAGCAGTTTTACAGAGATCCGGGTCCAAGCCTCCTATGAGCAAGCCAGGGGCAACAGTGGCAAGGAAAAACTACCTCAGCACACGAGGAAGAAACCTTGGAAGGAACCAAGACTCATACGGGGAACCCATCCTCCTCGGGTCGACACCGGAGAAACAACAGAGAACAGAAGTAAAAGTGAAATGATGACCGATGAAGGGGTTATAGTAATATAAATGTAGTATATTAGTGATGATAGAGAAGCAGAAATGAAAATGGTGAGGATGATGATATTAGTGATGTATGAGTCTGATGAAGGAGGAGGTGATCAGGGATTCTGTGTGAGTTAAAATTAGGTGCAGAGTTAATCTGAGATAAAACAGCATGGCCAAGCATGATAGTGTAGATGAGACAAGGCCAGGATCTTGTACAGGACACGGGCTGGATCAGGGCAACACCTGGAGAGCAGCAGGACATCTCAAAGCATGAGAGAGAGACAGGAGAAAGAAAGCCGGACAAAGGGAACAAATAAAAATACAGAGGTTAGTAGGGTCATGGTAAAGAATGGGCAAATTTGTCCTGCAAAAAAAGCTTCCACTGGTCAGGCAAGAGAACCCAGAGACAGACAGCGTGTTGGCGATTACTACAAAGCTAACTAAGAATGCTGTAGCTATGGTGATATGACAGGGTTAATACAGAACAGTGATAATATGAAAACCAGGCCGAACACCAATATAGAAGGAGTAACCTGAAAGTTAATGATTAACCAAAAGCTTGTTTGAAAAGGTAGGTTTTTAATCTAGATTTAAAGATTGAGAGTGTGTCTGAGCCCCGAACAGTAACCGGAAGGCTATTCCAGAGTTGAGGAGCTTTGTGAGAAAAGGCTCTTCCTCCTGCTGTGTTTTTCTTAATGCGAGGAACTAAGAGTAGATGGGCATCCTGTGAACGAAGAGTACGTGACGGGCGATAAGGTATGAGAAGTTCAGTAAGATACTGCGGGCCTAAACCATTTAGAGATTTATAAGCTAAGAGGAGTATTTTATAGTCAATGCGAAATTTTACAGGTAGCCAGTGTAGGGACGAGAGAACTGGGGTGATATGTTCGAATTTTCTAGCTCTAGTGAGCACCCTGGCTGCTGCATTTTGAACTAACTGAAGCTTGTGTAACGCTTTGCACGAGCTCCCTGCCAGGAGCGCATTGCAGTAGTCTAGACGTGAAGTTATAAAAGCATGCACTAGTTTCTCTGCATCTTTTAATGATAAAATATGCCGAATTTTGGCAATATTGCGTAGGTGGAAGAAGGCGGTTTTGACTGTATTGGATATGTGGGTATCAAATGTGAGAGTCGAATCAAAGGCTACCCCTAAGTTTTTAATGATGGCATTGTGTTTTACTGTTGAATTATCAAGATTAATAGCAGCATTTCTGAGTGAATGTATCTGAGTATCTGTACCTAGTAACAAGACCTCAGTTTTATCAGAATTTAACATGAGAAAATTTTGCATCATCCAGTCTTTAATTTTTGTTAGACATTCTGTTATTTTACGTAGACTGTTACATTTTACAGCTGTTATCTCTCCCCAGATGAATGTCTTTTTATGGGAACAGTGGGGTCAAAAGCATCTTGAATGTAAGATAATTTGATGTGGTAGAGAGTATGTGTAGAATTTGCAGCATCTGTATGTTTAATACCTCTGGAAAGCACTTTGAGGTCTCCTTGTTGTCCAATTAAAAGGCATTTATACCAGTAACAGGGTTGAAACGCATTGGGAAAACTTCCTTTGGATCCAAGATCTACTGTTCAGCCTCTCACACTTCCTGGTTTAACAAGCTCATTCAAATCATTAGTTCATAGAAAACTGTCCGATGTTTGGCCATCACACTTTGAAGTGTGTTTACGAAGCATGGTCTTTAGTTTAAATGGAAACCTGGGAGTCGCTACGTTTTCATAACCTGTGGATGCATGTTAGTATCATCTGAGAATTGAACTGGGGGTTTGCTCTGTCAGACCAGGATGGCCGAGTGGTTAAGGCGTTGGACTTAAGATCCAATGGGCGCCTGCCCACGTGGGTTCGAACCCCACTCCTGGTAGATGTCCTTTACTTACTCAGTGAATGAGGAAGGATCCTCCTTAGATTAGAATCTGTTGCCTGAGAACATAATCTCCCCTCCTGCTGAACACCTTTGCACTTGTGGAGCAAATGTGTCTCTATGCCATCAGCATGCTGGCCTGGTGGTTAGGGAAATGAGCTTGTAACTAGAAGGTTGCCTATTGCATTCCCAGAGCTGCCTTGTCATGACTCAAGTGTCTTCGAGTAAACCCCTAACTGCTCCCCATGTGTGCTCACTGTTACACTAGTGTTTAAATGTGTCTGACTGCACGGGCTGGCTTTAAACGCAGAGAAAAGATGCCTCTGTGGCCAGTAAAGTAATTCTCATTTTAGAATCTGTGACAATTACATCCTTAATGATGAAATTTCCTTTCAACTTCCACACCAGGATGGCCGAGTGGTTAAGGCGTTGGACTTAAGATCCAATGGGTGTATGCCCTCGTGGGTTCGAACCCCACTCCTGGTAGTGGTCATCTCTTTAGGTAACAGCAAGAAAAATGATTGTCCGTCGACTTCAATCAGTGTTCCCTGAGGAATCCTCTTCTACCCTCCTCCTGAACCTCTTTGGAAAAGGGTGGTACATCTCATGGGTGGTGTGTTCTTACACCATGTGCACGCTACGTGTACTTGTAGACAAATTCTAGATCTGAAAACTAACTAATTTCATGACAATAAAATTAAGTGTTCGGCTTGAGATCAACTGGTGCATGTCTTTGTGGGTTGGGTTCAAACCCAATTCCCTGTTAAGTATGTTCTTTGGCTCGACAGGTTTCTAAGGTTGTCTTAGGAATTCAGGTCCTCTTGCCTCAATTACAGTCAATCAATCAATCAAATTTTATTTATATAGCGCTTTTCACAACGAAAAAGTCATCACAAAGCAGCTTTACAGAGATCCGGGTCCAAGCCTCCTATGAGCAAGCCAGGGGCAACAGTGGCAAGGAAAAACTACCTCAGCACACGAGGAAGAAACCTTGGAAGGAACCAAGACTCATACGGGGAACCCATCCTCCTCGGGTCGACACCGGAGAAACAACAGAGAACAGAAGTAAAAGTGAAATGATGACCGATGAAGGGGTTATAGTAATATAAATGTAGTATATTAGTGATGATAGAGAAGCAGAAATGAAAATGGTGAGGATGATGATATTAGTGATGTATGAGTCTGATGAAGGAGGAGGTGATCAGGGATTCTGTGTGAGTTAAAATTAGGTGCAGAGTTAATCTGAGATAAAACAGCATGGCCAAGCATGATAGTGTAGATGAGACAAGGCCAGGATCTTGTACAGGACACGGGCTGGATCAGGGCAACACCTGGAGAGCAGCAGGACATCTCAAAGCATGAGAGAGAGACAGGAGAAAGAAAGCCGGACAAAGGGAACAAATAAAAATACAGAGGTTAGTAGGGTCATGGTAAAGAATGGGCAAATTTGTCCTGCAAAAAAAGCTTCCACTGGTCAGGCAAGAGAACCCAGAGACAGACAGCGTGTTGGCGATTAGTACAAAGCTAACTAAGAATGCTGTAGCTATGGTGATATGACAGGGTTAATACAGAACAGTGATAATATGAAAACCAGGCCGAACACCAATATAGAAGGAGTAACCTGAAAGTTAATGATTAACCAAAAGCTTGTTTGAAAAGGTAGGTTTTTAATCTAGATTTAAAGATTGAGAGTGTGTCTGAGCCCCGAACAGTAACCGGAAGGCTATTCCAGAGTTGAGGAGCTTTGTGAGAAAAGGCTCTTCCTCCTGCTGTGTTTTTCTTAATGCGAGGAACTAAGAGTAGATGGGCATCCTGTGAACGAAGAGTACGTGACGGGCGATAAGGTATGAGAAGTTCAGTAAGATACTGCGGGCCTAAACCATTTAGAGATTTATAAGCTAAGAGGAGTATTTTATAGTCAATGCGAAATTTTACAGGTAGCCAATGTAGGGACGAGAGAACTGGGGTGATATGTTCGAATTTTCTAGCTCTAGTGAGCACCCTGGCTGCTGCATTTTGAACTAACTGAAGCTTGTGTAACGCTTTGCACGAGCTCCCTGCCAGGAGCGCATTGCAGTAGTCTAGACGTGAAGTTATAAAAGCATGCACTAGTTTCTCTGCATCTTTTAATGATAAAATATGCCGAATTTTGGCAATATTGCGTAGGTGGAAGAAGGCGGTTTTGACTGTATTGGATATGTGGGTATCAAATGTGAGAGTCGAATCAAAGGCTACCCCTAAGTTTTTAATGATGGCATTGTGTTTTACTGTTGAATTATCAAGATTAATAGCAGCATTTCTGAGTGAATGTATCTGAGTATCTGTACCTAGTAACAAGACCTCAGTTTTATCAGAATTTAACATGAGAAAATTTTGCATCATCCAGTCTTTAATTTCAGTTAGACATTCTGTTATTTTACGTAGACTGTTACATTTTACAGCTGTTATCTCTCCCCAGATGAATGTCTTTTTATGGGAACAGTGGGGTCAAAAGCATCTTGAATGTAAGATAATTTGATGTGGTAGAGAGTATGTGTAGAATTTGCAGCATCTGTATGTTTAATACCTCTGGAAAGCACTTTGAGGTCTCCTTGTTGTCCAATTAAAAGGCATTTATACCAGTAACAGGGTTGAAACGCATTGGGAAAACTTCCTTTGGATCCAAGATCTACTGTTCAGCCTCTCACACTTCCTGGTTTAACAAGCTCATTCAAATCATTAGTTCATAGAAAACTGTCCGATGTTTGGCCATCACACTTTGAAGTGTGTTTACGAAGCATGGTCTTTAGTTTAAATGGAAACCTGGGAGTCGCTACGTTTTCATAACCTGTGGATGCATGTTAGGATCATCTGAGCATTGAACTGGGGGTTTGCTCTGTCAGACCAGGATGGCCGAGTGGTTAAGGCGTTGGACTTAAGATCCAATGGGCGCCTGCCCACGTGGGTTCGAACCCCACTCCTGGTAGTTGTCCTTTACTTACTCAGTGAATGAGGAAGGATCCTCCTTAGATTAGAATCTGTTGCCTGAGAACCTAATCTCCCCTCCTGCTGAACACCTTTGCACTTGTGGAGTAAATGTGTCTCTATGCCATCAGCACGCTGGCCTGGTGGTTAGGGAAATGAGCTTGTAACTAGAAGGTTGCCTATTGCATTCCCAGAGCTGCCTTGTCATGACTCAAGTGTCTTCGAGTAAACCCCTAACTGCTCCCCATGTGTGCTCACTGTTACACTAGTGTTTAAATGTGTCTGACTGCACGGGCTGGCTTTAAACGCAGAGAAAAGACGCCTCTGTGGCCAGTAAAGTAATTCTCATTTTAGAATCTGTGACAATTACATCCTTAATGATGAAATTTCCTTTCAACTTCCACACCAGGATGGCCGAGTGGTTAAGGCGTTGGACTTAAGATCCAATGGGTGTATGCCCTCGTGGGTTCGAACCCCACTCCTGGTAGTGGTCATCTCTTTAGGTAACAGCAAGAAAAATGATTGTCCGTCGACTTCAATCAGTGTTCCCTGAGGAATCCTCTTCTACCCTCCTCCTGAACCTCTTTGGAAAAGGGTGGTACATCTCATGGGTGGTGTGTTCTTACACCATGTGCACGCTACGTGTACTTGTAGACAAATTCTAGATCTGAAAACTAACTAATTTCATGACAATAAAATTAAGTGTTCGGCTTGAGATCAACTGGTGCATGTCTTTGTGGGTTGGGTTCAAACCCAATTCCCTGTTAAGTATGTTCTTTGGCTCGACAGGTTTCTAAGGTTGTCTTAGGAATTCAGGTCCTCTTGCCTCAATTACAGTCAATCAATCAATCAAATTTTATTTATATAGCGCTTTTCACAACAAAAAGTCGTCACAAAGCAGCTTTACAGAGATCCGGGTCCAAGCCTCCTATGAGCAAGCCAGGGGCAACAGTGGCAAGGAAAAACTACCTCAGCACACGAGGAAGAAACCTTGGAAGGAACCAAGACTCATACGGGGAACCCATCCTCCTCGGGTCGACACCGGAGAAACAACAGAGAACAGAAGTAAAAGTGAAATGATGACCGATGAAGGGGTTATAGTAATATAAATGTAGTATATTAGTGATGATAGAGAAGCAGAAATGAAAATGGTGAGGATGATGATATTAGTGATGTATGAGTCTGATGAAGGAGGAGGTGATCAGGGATTCTGTGTGAGTTAAAATTAGGTGCAGAGTTAATCTGAGATAAAACAGCATGGCCAAGCATGATAGTGTAGATGAGACAAGGCCAGGATCTTTTACAGGACACGGGCTGGATCAGGGCAACACCTGGAGAGCAGCAGGACATCTCAAAGCATGAGAGAGAGACAGGAGAAAGAAAGCCGGACAAAGGGAACAAATAAAAATACAGAGGTTAGTAGGGTCATGGTAAAGAATGGGCAAATTTGTCCTGCAAAAAAAGCTTCCACTGGTCAGGCAAGAGAACCCAGCGACAGACAGCGTGTTGGCGATTACTACAAAGCTAACTAAGAATGCTGTAGCTATGGTGATATGACAGGGTTTATACAGAACAGTGATAATATGAAAACCAGGCCGAACACCAATATAGAAGGAGTAACCTGAAAGTTAATGATTAACCAAAAGCTTGTTTGAAAAGGTAGGTTTTTAATCTAGATTTAAAGATTGAGAGTGTGTCTGAGCCCCGAACAGTAACCGGAAGGCTATTCCAGAGTTGAGGAGCTTTGTGAGAAAAGGCTCTTCCTCCTGCTGTGTTTTTCTTAATGCGAGGAACTAAGAGTAGATGGGCATCCTGTGAACGAAGAGTACGTGACGGGCGATAAGGTATGAGAAGTTCAGTAAGATACTGCGGGCCTAAACCATTTAGAGATTTATAAGCTAAGAGGAGTATTTTATAGTCAATGCGAAATTTTACAGGTAGCCAGTGTAGGGACGAGAGAACTGGGGTGATATGTTCGAATTTTCTAGCTCTAGTGAGCACTCTGGCTGCTGCATTTTGAACTAACTGAAGCTTGTGTAACGCTTTGCACGAGCTCCCTGCCAGGAGCGCATTGCAGTAGTCTAGACGTGAAGTTATAAAAGCATGCACTAGTTTCTCTGCATCTTTTAATGATAAAATATGCCGAATTTTGGCAATATTGCGTAGGTGGAAGAAGGCGGTTTTGACTGTATTGGATATGTGGGTATCAAATGTGAGAGTCGAATCAAAGGCTACCCCTAAGTTTTTAATGATGGCATTGTGTTTTACTGTTGAATTATCAAGATTAATAGCAGCATTTCTGAGTGAATGTATCTGAGTATCTGTACCTAGTAACAAGACCTCAGTTTTATCAGAATTTAACATGAGAAAATTTTGCATCATCCAGTCTTTAATTTCAGTTAGACATTCTGTTATTTTACGTAGACTGTTACATTTTACAGCTGTTATCTCTCCCCAGATGAATGTCTTTTTATGGGAACAGTGGGGTCAAAAGCATCTTGAATGTAAGATAATTTGATGTGGTAGAGAGTATGTGTAGAATTTGCAGCATCTGTATGTTTAATACCTCTGGAAAGCACTTTGAGGTCTCCTTGTTGTCCAATTAAAAGGCATTTATACCAGTAACAGGGTTGAAACGCATTGGGAAAACTTCCTTTGGATCCAAGATCTACTGTTCAGCCTCTCACACTTCCTGGTTTAACAAGCTCATTCAAATCATTAGTTCATAGAAAACTGTCCGATGTTTGGCCATCACACTTTGAAGTGTGTTTACGAAGCATGGTCTTTAGTTTAAATGGAAACCTGGGAGTCGCTACGTTTTCATAACCTGTGGATGCATGTTAGGATCATCTGAGCATTGAACTGGCGGTTTGCTCTGTCAGACCAGGATGGCCGAGTGGTTAAGGCGTTGGACTTAAGATCCAATGGGCGCCTGCCCACGTGGGTTCGAACCCCACTCCTGGTAGTTGTCCTTTACTTACTCAGTGAATGAGGAAGGATCCTCCTTAGATTAGAATCTGTTGCCTGAGAACATAATCTCCCCTCCTGCTGAACACCTTTGCACTTGTGGAGTAAATGTGTCTCTATGCCATCAGCACGCTGGCCTGGTGGTTAGGGAAATGAGCTTGTAACTAGAAGGTTGCCTATTGCATTCCCAGAGCTGCCTTGTCATGACTCAAGTGTCTTCGAGTAAACCCCTAACTGCTCCCCATGTGTGCTCACTGTTACACTAGTGTTTAAATGTGTCTGACTGCACGGGCTGGCTTTAAACGCAGAGAAAAGACGCCTCTGTGGCCAGTAAAGTAATTCTCATTTTAGAATCTGTGACAATTACATCCTTAATGATGAAATTTCCTTTCAACTTCCACACCAGGATGGCCGAGTGGTTAAGGCGTTGGACTTAAGATCCAATGGGTGTATGCCCTCGTGGGTTCGAACCCCACTCCTGGTAGTGGTCATCTCTTTAGGTAACAGCAAGAAAAATGATTGTCCGTCGACTTCAATCAGTGTTCCCTGAGGAATCCTCTTCTACCCTCCTCATGAACCTCTTTGGAAAAGGGTGGTACATCTCATGGGTGGTGTGTTCTTACACCATGTGCACGCTACGTGTACTTGTAGACAAATTCTAGATCTGAAAACTAACTAATTTCATGACAATAAAATTAAGTGTTCGGCTTGAGATCAACTGGTGCATGTCTTTGTGGGTTGGGTTCAAACCCAATTCCCTGTTAAGTATGTTCTTTGGCTCGACAGGTTTCTAAGGTTGTCTTAGGAATTCAGGTCCTCTTGCCTCAATTACAGTCAATCAATCAATCAAATTTTATTTATATAGCGCTTTTCACAACAAAAAGTCGTCACAAAGCAGCTTTACAGAGATCCGGGTCCAAGCCTCCTATGAGCAAGCCAGGGGCAACAGTGGCAAGGAAAAACTACCTCAGCACACGAGGAAGAAACCTTGGAAGGAACCAAGACTCATACGGGGAACCCATCCTCCTCGGGTCGACACCGGAGAAACAACAGAGAACAGAAGTAAAAGTGAAATGATGACCGATGAAGGGGTTATAGTAATATAAATGTAGTATATTAGTGATGATAGAGAAGCAGAAATGAAAATGGTGAGGATGATGATATTAGTGATGTATGAGTCTGATGAAGGAGGAGGTGATCAGGGATTCTGTGTGAGTTAAAATTAGGTGCAGAGTTAATCTGAGATAAAACAGCATGGCCAAGCATGATAGTGTAGATGAGACAAGGCCAGGATCTTTTACAGGACACGGGCTGGATCAGGGCAACACCTGAAGAGCAGCAGGACATCTCAAAGCATGAGAGAGAGACAGGAGAAAGAAAGCCGGACAAAGGGAACAAATAAAAATACAGAGGTTAGTAGGGTCATGGTAAAGAACGGGCAAATTTGTCCTGCAAAAAAAGCTTCCACTGGTCAGGCAAGAGAACCCAGCGACAGACAGCGTGTTGGCGATTACTACAAAGCTAACTAAGAATGCTGTAGCTATGGTGATATGACAGGGTTAATACAGAACAGTGATAATATGAAAACCAGGCCGAACACCAATATAGAAGGAGTAACCTGAAAGTTAATGATTAACCAAAAGCTTGTTTGAAAAGGTAGGTTTTTAATCTAGATTTAAAGATTGAGAGTGTGTCTGAGCCCCGAACAGTAACCGGAAGGCTATTCCAGAGTTGAGGAGCTTTGTGAGAAAAGGCTCTTCCTCCTGCTGTGTTTTTCTTAATGCGAGGAACTAAGAGTAGATGGGCATCCTGTGAACGAAGAGTACGTGACGGGCGATAAGGTATGAGAAGTTCAGTAAGATACTGCGGGCCTAAACCATTTAGAGATTTATAAGCTAAGAGGAGTATTTTATAGTCAATGCGAAATTTTACAGGTAGCCAGTGTAGGGACGAGAGAACTGGGGTGATATGTTCGAATTTTCTAGCTCTAGTGAGCACTCTGGCTGCTGCATTTTGAACTAACTGAAGCTTGTGTAACGCTTTGCACGAGCTCCCTGCCAGGAGCGCATTGCAGTAGTCTAGACGTGAAGTTATAAAAGCATGCACTAGTTTCTCTGCATCTTTTAATGATAAAATATGCCGAATTTTGGCAATATTGCGTAGGTGGAAGAAGGCGGTTTTGACTGTATTGGATATGTGGGTATCAAATGTGAGAGTCGAATCAAAGGCTACCCCTAAGTTTTTAATGATGGCATTGTGTTTTACTGTTGAATTATCAAGATTAATAGCAGCATTTCTGAGTGAATGTATCTGAGTATCTGTACCTAGTAACAAGACCTCAGTTTTATCAGAATTTAACATGAGAAAATTTTGCATCATCCAGTCTTTAATTTCAGTTAGACATTCTGTTATTTTACGTAGACTGTTACATTTTACAGCTGTTATCTCTCCCCAGATGAATGTCTTTTTATGGGAACAGTGGGGTCAAAAGCATCTTGAATGTAAGATAATTTGATGTGGTAGAGAGTATGTGTAGAATTTGCAGCATCTGTATGTTTAATACCTCTGGAAAGCACTTTGAGGTCTCCTTGTTGTCCAATTAAAAGGCATTTATACCAGTAACAGGGTTGAAACGCATTGGGAAAACTTCCTTTGGATCCAAGATCTACTGTTCAGCCTCTCACACTTCCTGGTTTAACAAGCTCATTCAAATCATTAGTTCATAGAAAACTGTCCGATGTTTGGCCATCACACTTTGAAGTGTGTTTACGAAGCATGGTCTTTAGTTTAAATGGAAACCTGGGAGTCGCTACGTTTTCATAACCTGTGGATGCATGTTAGGATCATCTGAGCATTGAACTGGCGGTTTGCTCTGTCAGACCAGGATGGCCGAGTGGTTAAGGCGTTGGACTTAAGATCCAATGGGCGCCTGCCCACGTGGGTTCGAACCCCACTCCTGGTAGTTGTCCTTTACTTACTCAGTGAATGAGGAAGGATCCTCCTTAGATTAGAATCTGTTGCCTGAGAACATAATCTCCCCTCCTGCTGAACACCTTTGCACTTGTGGAGTAAATGTGTCTCTATGCCATCAGCACGCTGGCCTGGTGGTTAGGGAAATGAGCTTGTAACTAGAAGGTTGCCTATTGCATTCCCAGAGCTGCCTTGTCATGACTCAAGTGTCTTCGAGTAAACCCCTAACTGCTCCCCATGTGTGCTCACTGTTACACTAGTGTTTAAATGTGTCTGACTGCACGGGCTGGCTTTAAACGCAGAGAAAAGACGCCTCTGTGGCCAGTAAAGTAATTCTCATTTTAGAATCTGTGACAATTACATCCTTAATGATGAAATTTCCTTTCAACTTCCACACCAGGATGGCCGAGTGGTTAAGGCGTTGGACTTAAGATCCAATGGGTGTATGCCCTCGTGGGTTCGAACCCCACTCCTGGTAGTGGTCATCTCTTTAGGTAACAGCAAGAAAAATGATTGTCCGTCGACTTCAATCAGTGTTCCCTGAGGAATCCTCTTCTACCCTCCTCATGAACCTCTTTGGAAAAGGGTGGTACATCTCATGGGTGGTGTGTTCTTACACCATGTGCACGCTACGTGTACTTGTAGACAAATTCTAGATCTGAAAACTAACTAATTTCATGACAATAAAATTAAGTGTTCGGCTTGAGATCAACTGGTGCATGTCTTTGTGGGTTGGGTTCAAACCCAATTCCCTGTTAAGTATGTTCTTTGGCTCGACAGGTTTCTAAGGTTGTCTTAGGAATTCAGGTCCTCTTGCCTCAATTACAGTCAATCAATCAATCAAATTTTATTTATATAGCGCTTTTCACAACAAAAAGTCGTCACAAAGCAGCTTTACAGAGATCCGGGTCCAAGCCTCCTATGAGCAAGCCAGGGGCAACAGTGGCAAGGAAAAACTACCTCAGCACACGAGGAAGAAACCTTGGAAGGAACCAAGACTCATACGGGGAACCCATCCTCCTCGGGTCGACACCGGAGAAACAACAGAGAACAGAAGTAAAAGTGAAATGATGACCGATGAAGGGGTTATAGTAATATAAATGTAGTATATTAGTGATGATAGAGAAGCAGAAATGAAAATGGTGAGGATGATGATATTAGTGATGTATGAGTCTGATGAAGGAGGAGGTGATCAGGGATTCTGTGTGAGTTAAAATTAGGTGCAGAGTTAATCTGAGATAAAACAGCATGGCCAAGCATGATAGTGTAGATGAGACAAGGCCAGGATCTTTTACAGGACACGGGCTGGATCAGGGCAACACCTGAAGAGCAGCAGGACATCTCAAAGCATGAGAGAGAGACAGGAGAAAGAAAGCCGGACAAAGGGAACAAATAAAAATACAGAGGTTAGTAGGGTCATGGTAAAGAACGGGCAAATTTGTCCTGCAAAAAAAGCTTCCACTGGTCAGGCAAGAGAACCCAGCGACAGACAGCGTGTTGGCGATTACTACAAAGCTAACTAAGAATGCTGTAGCTATGGTGATATGACAGGGTTAATACAGAACAGTGATAATATGAAAACCAGGCCGAACACCAATATAGAAGGAGTAACCTGAAAGTTAATGATTAACCAAAAGCTTGTTTGAAAAGGTAGGTTTTTAATCTAGATTTAAAGATTGAGAGTGTGTCTGAGCCCCGAACAGTAACCGGAAGGCTATTCCAGAGTTGAGGAGCTTTGTGAGAAAAGGCTCTTCCTCCTGCTGTGTTTTTCTTAATGCGAGGAACTAAGAGTAGATGGGCATCCTGTGAACGAAGAGTACGTGACGGGCGATAAGGTATGAGAAGTTCAGTAAGATACTGCGGGCCTAAACCATTTAGAGATTTATAAGCTAAGAGGAGTATTTTATAGTCAATGCGAAATTTTACAGGTAGCCAGTGTAGGGACGAGAGAACTGGGGTGATATGTTCGAATTTTCTAGCTCTAGTGAGCACCCTGGCTGCTGCATCTTGAACTAACTGAAGCTTGTGTAACGCTTTGCACGAGCTCCCTGCCAGGAGCGCATTGCAGTAGTCTAGACGTGAAGTTATAAAAGCATGCACTAGTTTCTCTGCATCTTTTAATGATAAAATATGCCGAATTTTGGCAATATTGCGTAGGTGGAAGAAGGCGGTTTTGACTGTATTGGATATGTGGGTATCAAATGTGAGAGTCGAATCAAAGGCTACCCCTAAGTTTTTAATGATGGCATTGTGTTTTACTGTTGAATTATCAAGATTAATAGCAGCATTTCTGAGTGAATGTATCTGAGTATCTGTACCTAGTAACAAGACCTCAGTTTTATCAGAATTTAACATGAGAAAATTTTGCATCATCCAGTCTTTAATTTCAGTTAGACTTTCTGTTATTTTACGTAGACTGTTACATTTTACAGCTGTTATCTCTCCCCAGATGAATGTCTTTTTATGGGAACAGTGGGGTCAAAAGCATCTTGAATGTAAGATAATTTGATGTGGTAGAGAGTATGAGAAGAATTTGCAGCATCTGTATGTTTAATACCTCTGGAAAGCACTTTGAGGTCTCCTTGTTGTCCAATTAAAAGGCATTTATACCAGTAACAGGGTTGAAACGCATTGGGAAAACTTCCTTTGGATCCAAGATCTACTGTTCAGCCTCTCACACTTCCTGGTTTAACAAGCTCATTCAAATCATTAGTTCATAGAAAACTGTCCGATGTTTGGCCATCACACTTTGAAGTGTGTTTACGAAGCATGGTCTTTAGTTTAAATGGAAACCTGGGAGTCGCTACGTTTTCATAACCTGTGGATGCATGTTAGGATCATCTGAGAATTGAACTGGCGGTTTGCTCTGTCAGACCAGGATGGCCGAGTGGTTAAGGCGTTGGACTTAAGATCCAATGGGCGCCTGCCCACGTGGGTTCGAACCCCACTCCTGGTAGTTGTCCTTTACTTACTCAGTGAATGAGGAAGGATCCTCCTTAGATTAGAATCTGTTGCCTGAGAACATAATCTCCCCTCCTGCTGAACACCTTTGCACTTGTGGAGTAAATGTGTCTCTATGCCATCAGCATGCTGGCCTGGTGGTTAGGGAAATGAGCTTGTAACTAGAAGGTTGCCTATTGCATTCCCAGAGCTGCCTTGTCATGACTCAAGTGTCTTCGAGTAAACCCCTAACTGCTCCCCATGTGTGCTCACTGTTACACTAGTGTTTAAATGTGTCTGACTGCACGGGCTGGCTTTAAACGCAGAGAAAAGACGCCTCTGTGGCCAGTAAAGTAATTCTCATTTTAGAATCTGTGACAATTACATCCTTAATGATGAAATTTCCTTTCAACTTCCACACCAGGATGGCCGAGTGGTTAAGGCGTTGGACTTAAGATCCAATGGGTGTATGCCCTCGTGGGTTCGAACCCCACTCCTGGTAGTGGTCATCTCTTTAGGTAACAGCAAGAAAAATGATTGTCCGTCGACTTCAATCAGTGTTCCCTGAGGAATCCTCTTCTACCCTCCTCCTGAACCTCTTTGGAAAAGGGTGGTACATCTCATGGGTGGTGTGTTCTTACACCATGTGCACGCTACGTGTACTTGTAGACAAATTCTAGATCTGAAAACTAACTAATTTCATGACAATAAAATTAAGTGTTCGGCTTGAGATCAACTGGTGCATGTCTTTGTGGGTTGGGTTCAAACCCAATTCCCTGTTAAGTATGTTCTTTGGCTCGACAGGTTTCTAAGGTTGTCTTAGGAATTCAGGTCCTCTTGCCTCAATTACAGTCAATCAATCAATCAAATTTTATTTATATAGCGCTTTTCACAACGAAAAGTCGTCACAAAGCAGCTTTACAGAGATCCGGGTCCAAGCCTCCTATGAGCAAGCCAGGGGCAACAGTGGCAAGGAAAAACTACCTCAGCACACGAGGAAGAAACCTTGGAAGGAACCAAGACTCATACGGGGAACCCATCCTCCTCGGGTCGACACCGGAGAAACAACAGAGAACAGAAGTAAAAGTGAAATGATGACCGATGAAGGGGTTATAGTAATATAAATGTAGTATATTAGTGATGATAGAGAAGCAGAAATGAAAATGGTGAGGATGATGATATTAGTGATGTATGAGTCTGATGAAGGAGGAGGTGATCAGGGATTCTGTGTGAGTTAAAATTAGGTGCAGAGTTAATCTGAGATAAAACAGCATGGCCAAGCATGATAGTGTAGATGAGACAAGGCCAGGATCTTGTACAGGACACGGGCTGGATCAGGGCAACACCTGGAGAGCAGCAGGACATCTCAAAGCATGAGAGAGAGACAGGAGAAAGAAAGCCGGACAAAGGGAACAAATAAAAATACAGAGGTTAGTAGGGTCATGGTAAAGAATGGGCAAATTTGTCCTGCAAAAAAAGCTTCCACTGGTCAGGCAAGAGAACCCAGAGACAGACAGCGTGTTGGCGATTAGTACAAAGCTAACTAAGAATGCTGTAGCTATGGTGATATGACAGGGTTAATACAGAACAGTGATAATATGAAAACCAGGCCGAACACCAATATAGAAGGAGTAACCTGAAAGTTAATGATTAACCAAAAGCTTGTTTGAAAAGGTAGGTTTTTAATCTAGATTTAAAGATTGAGAGTGTGTCTGAGCCCCGAACAGTAACCGGAAGGCTATTCCAGAGTTGAGGAGCTTTGTGAGAAAAGGCTCTTCCTCCTGCTGTGTTTTTCTTAATGCGAGGAACTAAGAGTAGATGGGCATCCTGTGAACGAAGAGTACGTGACGGGCGATAAGGTATGAGAAGTTCAGTAAGATACTGCGGGCCTAAACCATTTAGAGATTTATAAGCTAAGAGGAGTATTTTATAGTCAATGCGAAATTTTACAGGTAGCCAGTGTAGGGACGAGAGAACTGGGGTGATATGTTCGAATTTTCTAGCTCTAGTGAGCACCCTGGCTGCTGCATTTTGAACTAACTGAAGCTTGTGTAACGCTTTGCACGAGCTCCCTGCCAGGAGCGCATTGCAGTAGTCTAGACGTGAAGTTATAAAAGCATGCACTAGTTTCTCTGCATCTTTTAATGATAAAATATGCCGAATTTTGGCAATATTGCGTAGGTGGAAGAAGGCGGTTTTGACTGTATTGGATATGTGGGTATCAAATGTGAGAGTCGAATCAAAGGCTACCCCTAAGTTTTTAATGATGGCATTGTGTTTTACTGTTGAATTATCAAGATTAATAGCAGCATTTCTGAGTGAATGTATCTGAGTATCTGTACCTAGTAACAAGACCTCAGTTTTATCAGAATTTAACATGAGAAAATTTTGCATCATCCAGTCTTTAATTTCAGTTAGACATTCTGTTATTTTACGTAGACTGTTACATTTTACAGCTGTTATCTCTCCCCAGATGAATGTCTTTTTATGGGAACAGTGGGGTCAAAAGCATCTTGAATGTAAGATAATTTGATGTGGTAGAGAGTATGTGTAGAATTTGCAGCATCTGTATGTTTAATACCTCTGGAAAGCACTTTGAGGTCTCCTTGTTGTCCAATTAAAAGGCATTTATACCAGTAACAGGGTTGAAACGCATTGGGAAAACTTCCTTTGGATCCAAGATCTACTGTTCAGCCTCTCACACTTCCTGGTTTAACAAGCTCATTCAAATCATTAGTTCATAGAAAACTGTCCGATGTTTGGCCATCACACTTTGAAGTGTGTTTACGAAGCATGGTCTTTAGTTTAAATGGAAACCTGGGAGTCGCTACGTTTTCATAACCTGTGGATGCATGTTAGTATCATCTGAGAATTGAACTGGGGGTTTGCTCTGTCAGACCAGGATGGCCGAGTGGTTAAGGCGTTGGACTTAAGATCCAATGGGCGCCTGCCCACGTGGGTTCGAACCCCACTCCTGGTAGATGTCCTTTACTTACTCAGTGAATGAGGAAGGATCCTCCTTAGATTAGAATCTGTTGCCTGAGAACATAATCTCCCCTCCTGCTGAACACCTTTGCACTTGTGGAGCAAATGTGTCTCTATGCCATCAGCACGCTGGCCTGGTGGTTAGGGAAATGAGCTTGTAACTAGAAGGTTGCCTATTGCATTCCCAGAGCTGCCTTGTCATGACTCAAGTGTCTTCGAGTAAACCCCTAACTGCTCCCCATGTGTGCTCACTGTTACACTAGTGTTTAAATGTGTCTGACTGCACGGGCTGGCTTTAAACGCAGAGAAAAGATGCCTCTGTGGCCAGTAAAGTAATTCTCATTTTAGAATCTGTGACAATTACATCCTTAATGATGAAATTTCCTTTCAACTTCCACACCAGGATGGCCGAGTGGTTAAGGCGTTGGACTTAAGATCCAATGGGTGTATGCCCTCGTGGGTTCGAACCCCACTCCTGGTAGTGGTCATCTCTTTAGGTAACAGCAAGAAAAATGATTGTCCGTCGACTTCAATCAGTGTTCCCTGAGGAATCCTCTTCTACCCTCCTCCTGAACCTCTTTGGAAAAGGGTGGTACATCTCATGGGTGGTGTGTTCTTACACCATGTGCACGCTACGTGTACTTGTAGACAAATTCTAGATCTGAAAACTAACTAATTTCATGACAATAAAATTAAGTGTTCGGCTTGAGATCAACTGGTGCATGTCTTTGTGGGTTGGGTTCAAACCCAATTCCCTGTTAAGTATGTTCTTTGGCTCGACAGGTTTCTAAGGTTGTCTTAGGAATTCAGGTCCTCTTGCCTCAATTACAGTCAATCAATCAATCAAATTTTATTTATATAGCGCTTTTCACAACGAAAAAGTCGTCACAAAGCAGCTTTACAGAGATCCGGGTCCAAGCCTCCTATGAGCAAGCCAGGGGCAACAGTGGCAAGGAAAAACTACCTCAGCACACGAGGAAGAAACCTTGGAAGGAACCAAGACTCATACGGGGAACCCATCCTCCTCGGGTCGACACCGGAGAAACAACAGAGAACAGAAGTAAAAGTGAAATGATGACCGATGAAGGGGTTATAGTAATATAAATGTAGTATATTAGTGATGATAGAGAAGCAGAAATGAAAATGGTGAGGATGATGATATTAGTGATGTATGAGTCTGATGAAGGAGGAGGTGATCAGGGATTCTGTGTGAGTTAAAATTAGGTGCAGAGTTAATCTGAGATAAAACAGCATGGCCAAGCATGATAGTGTAGATGAGACAAGGCCAGGATCTTGTACAGGACACGGGCTGGATCAGGGCAACACCTGGAGAGCAGCAGGACATCTCAAAGCATGAGAGAGAGACAGGAGAAAGAAAGCCGGACAAAGGGAACAAATAAAAATACAGAGGTTAGTAGGGTCATGGTAAAGAATGGGCAAATTTGTCCTGCAAAAAAAGCTTCCACTGGTCAGGCAAGAGAACCCAGAGACAGACAGCGTGTTGGCGATTAGTACAAAGCTAACTAAGAATGCTGTAGCTATGGTGATATGACAGGGTTAATACAGAACAGTGATAATATGAAAACCAGGCCGAACACCAATATAGAAGGAGTAACCTGAAAGTTAATGATTAACCAAAAGCTTGTTTGAAAAGGTAGGTTTTTAATCTAGATTTAAAGATTGAGAGTGTGTCTGAGCCCCGAACAGTAACCGGAAGGCTATTCCAGAGTTGAGGAGCTTTGTGAGAAAAGGCTCTTCCTCCTGCTGTGTTTTTCTTAATGCGAGGAACTAAGAGTAGATGGGCATCCTGTGAACGAAGAGTACGTGACGGGCGATAAGGTATGAGAAGTTCAGTAAGATACTGCGGGCCTAAACCATTTAGAGATTTATAAGCTAAGAGGAGTATTTTATAGTCAATGCGAAATTTTACAGGTAGCCAGTGTAGGGACGAGAGAACTGGGGTGATATGTTCGAATTTTCTAGCTCTAGTGAGCACCCTGGCTGCTGCATTTTGAACTAACTGAAGCTTGTGTAACGCTTTGCACGAGCTCCCTGCCAGGAGCGCATTGCAGTAGTCTAGACGTGAAGTTATAAAAGCATGCACTAGTTTCTCTGCATCTTTTAATGATAAAATATGCCGAATTTTGGCAATATTGCGTAGGTGGAAGAAGGCGGTTTTGACTGTATTGGATATGTGGGTATCAAATGTGAGAGTCGAATCAAAGGCTACCCCTAAGTTTTTAATGATGGCATTGTGTTTTACTGTTGAATTATCAAGATTAATAGCAGCATTTCTGAGTGAATGTATCTGAGTATCTGTACCTAGTAACAAGACCTCAGTTTTATCAGAATTTAACATGAGAAAATTTTGCATCATCCAGTCTTTAATTTCAGTTAGACATTCTGTTATTTTACGTAGACTGTTACATTTTACAGCTGTTATCTCTCCCCAGATGAATGTCTTTTTATGGGAACAGTGGGGTCAAAAGCATCTTGAATGTAAGATAATTTGATGTGGTAGAGAGTATGTGTAGAATTTGCAGCATCTGTATGTTTAATACCTCTGGAAAGCACTTTGAGGTCTCCTTGTTGTCCAATTAAAAGGCATTTATACCAGTAACAGGGTTGAAACGCATTGGGAAAACTTCCTTTGGATCCAAGATCTACTGTTCAGCCTCTCACACTTCCTGGTTTAACAAGCTCATTCAAATCATTAGTTCATAGAAAACTGTCCGATGTTTGGCCATCACACTTTGAAGTGTGTTTACGAAGCATGGTCTTTAGTTTAAATGGAAACCTGGGAGTCGCTACGTTTTCATAACCTGTGGATGCATGTTAGGATCATCTGAGCATTGAACTGGGGGTTTGCTCTGTCAGTCCAGGATGGCCGAGTGGTTAAGGCGTTGGACTTAAGATCCAATGGGCGCCTGCCCACGTGGGTTCGAACCCCACTCCTGGTAGTTGTCCTTTACTTACTCAGTGAATGAGGAAGGATCCTCCTTAGATTAGAATCTGTTGCCTGAGAACATAATCTCCCCTCCTGCTGAACACCTTTGCACTTGTGGAGTAAATGTGTCTCTATGCCATCAGCACGCTGGCCTGGTGGTTAGGGAAATGAGCTTGTAACTAGAAGGTTGCCTATTGCATTCCCAGAGCTGCCTTGTCATGACTCAAGTGTCTTCGAGTAAACCCCTAACTGCTCCCCATGTGTGCTCACTGTTACACTAGTGTTTAAATGTGTCTGACTGCACGGGCTGGCTTTAAACGCAGAGAAAAGACGCCTCTGTGGCCAGTAAAGTAATTCTCATTTTAGAATCTGTGACAATTACATCCTTAATGATGAAATTTCCTTTCAACTTCCACACCAGGATGGCCGAGTGGTTAAGGCGTTGGACTTAAGATCCAATGGGTGTATGCCCTCGTGGGTTCGAACCCCACTCCTGGTAGTGGTCATCTCTTTAGGTAACAGCAAGAAAAATGATTGTCCGTCGACTTCAATCAGTGTTCCCTGAGGAATCCTCTTCTACCCTCCTCCTGAACCTCTTTGGAAAAGGGTGGTACATCTCATGGGTGGTGTGTTCTTACACCATGTGCACGCTACGTGTACTTGTAGACAAATTCTAGATCTGAAAACTAACTAATTTCATGAAAATAAAATTAAGTGTTCGGCTTGAGATCAACTGGTGCATGTCTTTGTGGGTTGGGTTCAAACCCAATTCCCTGTTAAGTATGTTCTTTGGCTCGACAGGTTTCTAAGGTTGTCTTAGGAATTCAGGTCCTCTTGCCTCAATTACAGTCAATCAATCAATCAAATTTTATTTATATAGCGCTTTTCACAACAAAAAGTCGTCACAAAGCAGCTTTACAGAGATCCGGGTCCAAGCCTCCTATGAGCAAGCCAGGGGCAACAGTGGCAAGGAAAAACTACCTCAGCACACGAGGAAGAAACCTTGGAAGGAACCAAGACTCATACGGGGAACCCATCCTCCTCGGGTCGACACCGGAGAAACAACAGAGAACAGAAGTAAAAGTGAAATGATGACCGATGAAGGGGTTATAGTAATATAAATGTAGTATATTAGTGATGATAGAGAAGCAGAAATGAAAATGGTGAGGATGATGATATTAGTGATGTATGAGTCTGATGAAGGAGGAGGTGATCAGGGATTCTGTGTGAGTTAAAATTAGGTGCAGAGTTAATCTGAGATAAAACAGCATGGCCAAGCATGATAGTGTAGATGAGACAAGGCCAGGATCTTGTACAGGACACGGGCTGGATCAGGGCAACACCTGGAGAGCAGCAGGACATCTCAAAGCATGAGAGAGAGACAGGAGAAAGAAAGCCGGACAAAGGGAACAAATAAAAATACAGAGGTTAGTAGGGTCATGGTAAAGAATGGGCAAATTTGTCCTGCAAAAAAAGCTTCCACTGGTCAGGCAAGAGAACCCAGAGACAGACAGCGTGTTGGCGATTAGTACAAAGCTAACTAAGAATGCTGTAGCTATGGTGATATGACAGGGTTAATACAGAACAGTGATAATATGAAAACCAGGCCGAACACCAATATAGAAGGAGTAACCTGAAAGTTAATGATTAACCAAAAGCTTGTTTGAAAAGGTAGGTTTTTAATCTAGATTTAAAGATTGAGAGTGTGTCTGAGCCCCGAACAGTAACCGGAAGGCTATTCCAGAGTTGAGGAGCTTTGTGAGAAAAGGCTCTTCCTCCTGCTGTGTTTTTCTTAATGCGAGGAACTAAGAGTAGATGGGCATCCTGTGAACGAAGAGTACGTGACGGGCGATAAGGTATGAGAAGTTCAGTAAGATACTGCGGGCCTAAACCATTTAGAGATTTATAAGCTAAGAGGAGTATTTTATAGTCAATGCGAAATTTTACAGGTAGCCAGTGTAGGGACGAGAGAACTGGGGTGATATGTTCGAATTTTCTAGCTCTAGTGAGCACCCTGGCTGCTGCATTTTGAACTAACTGAAGCTTGTGTAACGCTTTGCACGAGCTCCCTGCCAGGAGCGCATTGCAGTAGTCTAGACGTGAAGTTATAAAAGCATGCACTAGTTTCTCTGCATCTTTTAATGATAAAATATGCTGAATTTTGGCAATATTGCGTAGGTGGAAGAAGGCGGTTTTGACTGTATTGGATATGTGGGTATCAAATGTGAGAGTCGAATCAAAGGCTACCCCTAAGTTTTTAATGATGGCATTGTGTTTTACTGTTGAATTATCAAGATTAATAGCAGCATTTCTGAGTGAATGTATCTGAGTATCTGTACCTAGTAACAAGACCTCAGTTTTATCAGAATTTAACATGAGAAAATTTTGCATCATCCAGTCTTTAATTTCAGTTAGACATTCTGTTATTTTACGTAGACTGTTACATTTTACAGCTGTTATCTCTCCCCAGATGAATGTCTTTTTATGGGAACAGTGGGGTCAAAAGCATCTTGAATGTAAGATAATTTGATGTGGTAGAGAGTATGTGTAGAATTTGCAGCATCTGTATGTTTAATACCTCTGGAAAGCACTTTGAGGTCTCCTTGTTGTCCAATTAAAAGGCATTTATACCAGTAACAGGGTTGAAACGCATTGGGAAAACTTCCTTTGGATCCAAGATCTACTGTTCAGCCTCTCACACTTCCTGGTTTAACAAGCTCATTCAAATCATTAGTTCATAGAAAACTGTCCGATGTTTGGCCATCACACTTTGAAGTGTGTTTACGAAGCATGGTCTTTAGTTTAAATGGAAACCTGGGAGTCGCTACGTTTTCATAACCTGTGGATGCATGTTAGGATCATCTGAGCATTGAACTGGGGGTTTGCTCTGTCAGACCAGGATGGCCGAGTGGTTAAGGCGTTGGACTTAAGATCCAATGGGCGCCTGCCCACGTGGGTTCGAACCCCACTCCTGGTAGTTGTCCTTTACTTACTCAGTGAATGAGGAAGGATCCTCCTTAGATTAGAATCTGTTGCCTGAGAACATAATCTCCCCTCCTGCTGAACACCTTTGCACTTGTGGAGTAAATGTGTCTCTATGCCATCAGCACGCTGGCCTGGTGGTTAGGGAAATGAGCTTGTAACTAGAAGGTTGCCTATTGCATTCCCAGAGCTGCCTTGTCATGACTCAAGTGTCTTCGAGTAAACCCCTAACTGCTCCCCATGTGTGCTCACTGTTACACTAGTGTTTAAATGTGTCTGACTGCACGGGCTGGCTTTAAACGCAGAGAAAAGACGCCTCTGTGGCCAGTAAAGTAATTCTCATTTTAGAATCTGTGACAATTACATCCTTAATGATGAAATTTCCTTTCAACTTCCACACCAGGATGGCCGAGTGGTTAAGGCGTTGGACTTAAGATCCAATGGGTGTATGCCCTCGTGGGTTCGAACCCCACTCCTGGTAGTGGTCATCTCTTTAGGTAACAGCAAGAAAAATGATTGTCCGTCGACTTCAATCAGTGTTCCCTGAGGAATCCTCTTCTACCCTCCTCCTGAACCTCTTTGGAAAAGGGTGGTACATCTCATGGGTGGTGTGTTCTTACACCATGTGCACGCTACGTGTACTTGTAGACAAATTCTAGATCTGAAAACTAACTAATTTCATGACAATAAAATTAAGTGTTCGGCTTGAGATCAACTGGTGCATGTCTTTGTGGGTTGGGTTCAAACCCAATTCCCTGTTAAGTATGTTCTTTGGCTCGACAGGTTTCTAAGGTTGTCTTAGGAATTCAGGTCCTCTTGCCTCAATTACAGTCAATCAATCAATCAAATTTTATTTATATAGCGCTTTTCACAACAAAAAGTCGTCACAAAGCAGCTTTACAGAGATCCGGGTCCAAGCCTCCTATGAGCAAGCCAGGGGCAACAGTGGCAAGGAAAAACTACCTCAGCACACGAGGAAGAAACCTTGGAAGGAACCAAGACTCATACGGGGAACCCATCCTCCTCGGGTCGACACCGGAGAAACAACAGAGAACAGAAGTAAAAGTGAAATGATGACCGATGAAGGGGTTATAGTAATATAAATGTAGTATATTAGTGATGATAGAGAAGCAGAAATGAAAATGGTGAGGATGATGATATTAGTGATGTATGAGTCTGATGAAGGAGGAGGTGATCAGGGATTCTGTGTGAGTTAAAATTAGGTGCAGAGTTAATCTGAGATAAAACAGCATGGCCAAGCATGATAGTGTAGATGAGACAAGGCCAGGATCTTTTACAGGACACGGGCTGGATCAGGGCAACACCTGGAGAGCAGCAGGACATCTCAAAGCATGAGAGAGAGACAGGAGAAAGAAAGCCGGACAAAGGGAACAAATAAAAATACAGAGGTTAGTAGGGTCATGGTAAAGAATGGGCAAATTTGTCCTGCAAAAAAAGCTTCCACTGGTCAGGCAAGAGAACCCAGCGACAGACAGCGTGTTGGCGATTACTACAAAGCTAACTAAGAATGCTGTAGCTATGGTGATATGACAGGGTTTATACAGAACAGTGATAATATGAAAACCAGGCCGAACACCAATATAGAAGGAGTAACCTGAAAGTTAATGATTAACCAAAAGCTTGTTTGAAAAGGTAGGTTTTTAATCTGGATTTAAAGATTGAGAGTGTGTCTGAGCCCCGAACAGTAACCGGAAGGCTATTCCAGAGTTGAGGAGCTTTGTGAGAAAAGGCTCTTCCTCCTGCTGTGTTTTTCTTAATGCGAGGAACTAAGAGTAGATGGGCATCCTGTGAACGAAGAGTACGTGACGGGCGATAAGGTATGAGAAGTTCAGTAAGATACTGCGGGCCTAAACCATTTAGAGATTTATAAGCTAAGAGGAGTATTTTATAGTCAATGCGAAATTTTACAGGTAGCCAGTGTAGGGACGAGAGAACTGGGGTGATATGTTCGAATTTTCTAGCTCTAGTGAGCACTCTGGCTGCTGCATTTTGAACTAACTGAAGCTTGTGTAACGCTTTGCACGAGCTCCCTGCCAGGAGCGCATTGCAGTAGTCTAGACGTGAAGTTATAAAAGCATGCACTAGTTTCTCTGCATCTTTTAATGATAAAATATGCCGAATTTTGGCAATATTGCGTAGGTGGAAGAAGGCGGTTTTGACTGTATTGGATATGTGGGTATCAAATGTGAGAGTCGAATCAAAGGCTACCCCTAAGTTTTTAATGATGGCATTGTGTTTTACTGTTGAATTATCAAGATTAATAGCAGCATTTCTGAGTGAATGTATCTGAGTATCTGTACCTAGTAACAAGACCTCAGTTTTATCAGAATTTAACATGAGAAAATTTTGCATCATCCAGTCTTTAATTTCAGTTAGACATTCTGTTATTTTACGTAGACTGTTACATTTTACAGCTGTTATCTCTCCCCAGATGAATGTCTTTTTATGGGAACAGTGGGGTCAAAAGCATCTTGAATGTAAGATAATTTGATGTGGTAGAGAGTATGTGTAGAATTTGCAGCATCTGTATGTTTAATACCTCTGGAAAGCACTTTGAGGTCTCCTTGTTGTCCAATTAAAAGGCATTTATACCAGTAACAGGGTTGAAACGCATTGGGAAAACTTCCTTTGGATCCAAGATCTACTGTTCAGCCTCTCACACTTCCTGGTTTAACAAGCTCATTCAAATCATTAGTTCATAGAAAACTGTCCGATGTTTGGCCATCACACTTTGAAGTGTGTTTACGAAGCATGGTCTTTAGTTTAAATGGAAACCTGGGAGTCGCTACGTTTTCATAACCTGTGGATGCATGTTAGGATCATCTGAGCATTGAACTGGGGGTTTGCTCTGTCAGACCAGGATGGCCGAGTGGTTAAGGCGTTGGACTTAAGATCCAATGGGCGCCTGCCCACGTGGGTTCGAACCCCACTCCTGGTAGTTGTCCTTTACTTACTCAGTGAATGAGGAAGGATCCTCCTTAGATTAGAATCTGTTGCCTGAGAACATAATCTCCCCTCCTGCTGAACACCTTTGCACTTGTGGAGTAAATGTGTCTCTATGCCATCAGCACGCTGGCCTGGTGGTTAGGGAAATGAGCTTGTAACTAGAAGGTTGCCTATTGCATTCCCAGAGCTGCCTTGTCATGACTCAAGTGTCTTCGAGTAAACCCCTAACTGCTCCCCATGTGTGCTCACTGTTACACTAGTGTTTAAATGTGTCTGACTGCACGGGCTGGCTTTAAACGCAGAGAAAAGACGCCTCTGTGGCCAGTAAAGTAATTCTCATTTTAGAATCTGTGACAATTACATCCTTAATGATGAAATTTCCTTTCAACTTCCACACCAGGATGGCCGAGTGGTTAAGGCGTTGGACTTAAGATCCAATGGGTGTATGCCCTCGTGGGTTCGAACCCCACTCCTGGTAGTGGTCATCTCTTTAGGTAACAGCAAGAAAAATGATTGTCCGTCGACTTCAATCAGTGTTCCCTGAGGAATCCTCTTCTACCCTCCTCCTGAACCTCTTTGGAAAAGGGTGGTACATCTCATGGGTGGTGTGTTCTTACACCATGTGCACGCTACGTGTACTTGTAGACAAATTCTAGATCTGAAAACTAACTAATTTCATGACAATAAAATTAAGTGTTCGGCTTGAGATCAACTGGTGCATGTCTTTGTGGGTTGGGTTCAAACCCAATTCCCTGTTAAGTATGTTCTTTGGCTCGACAGGTTTCTAAGGTTGTCTTAGGAATTCAGGTCCTCTTGCCTCAATTACAGTCAATCAATCAATCAAATTTTATTTATATAGCGCTTTTCACAACAAAAAGTCGTCACAAAGCAGCTTTACAGAGATCCGGGTCCAAGCCTCCTATGAGCAAGCCAGAGGCAACAGTGGCAAGGAAAAACTACCTCAGCACACGAGGAAGAAACCTTGGAAGGAACCAAGACTCATACGGGGAACCCATCCTCCTCGGGTCGACACCGGAGAAACAACAGAGAACAGAAGTAAAAGTGAAATGATGACCGATGAAGGGGTTATAGTAATATAAATGTAGTATATTAGTGATGATAGAGAAGCAGAAATGAAAATGGTGAGGATGATGATATTAGTGATGTATGAGTCTGATGAAGGAGGAGGTGATCAGGGATTCTGTGTGAGTTAAAATTAGGTGCAGAGTTAATCTGAGATAAAACAGCATGGCCAAGCATGATAGTGTAGATGAGACAAGGCCAGGATCTTTTACAGGACACGGGCTGGATCAGGGCAACACCTGAAGAGCAGCAGGACATCTCAAAGCATGAGAGAGAGACAGGAGAAAGAAAGCCGGACAAAGGGAACAAATAAAAATACAGAGGTTAGTAGGGTCATGGTAAAGAACGGGCAAATTTGTCCTGCAAAAAAAGCTTCCACTGGTCAGGCAAGAGAACCCAGCGACAGACAGCGTGTTGGCGATTACTACAAAGCTAACTAAGAATGCTGTAGCTATGGTGATATGACAGGGTTAATACAGAACAGTGATAATATGAAAACCAGGCCGAACACCAATATAGAAGGAGTAACCTGAAAGTTAATGATTAACCAAAAGCTTGTTTGAAAAGGTAGGTTTTTAATCTAGATTTAAAGATTGAGAGTGTGTCTGAGCCCCGAACAGTAACCGGAAGGCTATTCCAGAGTTGAGGAGCTTTGTGAGAAAAGGCTCTTCCTCCTGCTGTGTTTTTCTTAATGCGAGGAACTAAGAGTAGATGGGCATCCTGTGAACGAAGAGTACGTGACGGGCGATAAGGTATGAGAAGTTCAGTAAGATACTGCGGGCCTAAACCATTTAGAGATTTATAAGCTAAGAGGAGTATTTTATAGTCAATGCGAAATTTTACAGGTAGCCAGTGTAGGGACGAGAGAACTGGGGTGATATGTTCGAATTTTCTAGCTCTAGTGAGCACCCTGGCTGCTGCATCTTGAACTAACTGAAGCTTGTGTAACGCTTTGCACGAGCTCCCTGCCAGGAGCGCATTGCAGTAGTCTAGACGTGAAGTTATAAAAGCATGCACTAGTTTCTCTGCATCTTTTAATGATAAAATATGCCGAATTTTGGCAATATTGCGTAGGTGGAAGAAGGCGGTTTTGACTGTATTGGATATGTGGGTATCAAATGTGAGAGTCGAATCAAAGGCTACCCCTAAGTTTTTAATGATGGCATTGTGTTTTACTGTTGAATTATCAAGATTAATAGCAGCATTTCTGAGTGAATGTATCTGAGTATCTGTACCTAGTAACAAGACCTCAGTTTTATCAGAATTTAACATGAGAAAATTTTGCATCATCCAGTCTTTAATTTCAGTTAGACATTCTGTTATTTTACGTAGACTGTTACATTTTACAGCTGTTATCTCTCCCCAGATGAATGTCTTTTTATGGGAACAGTGGGGTCAAAAGCATCTTGAATGTAAGATAATTTGATGTGGTAGAGAGTATGAGAAGAATTTGCAGCATCTGTATGTTTAATACCTCTGGAAAGCACTTTGAGGTCTCCTTGTTGTCCAATTAAAAGGCATTTATACCAGTAACAGGGTTGAAACGCATTGGGAAAACTTCCTTTGGATCCAAGATCTACTGTTCAGCCTCTCACACTTCCTGGTTTAACAAGCTCATTCAAATCATTAGTTCATAGAAAACTGTCCGATGTTTGGCCATCACACTTTGAAGTGTGTTTACGAAGCATGGTCTTTAGTTTAAATGGAAACCTGGGAGTCGCTACGTTTTCATAACCTGTGGATGCATGTTAGGATCATCTGAGAATTGAACTGGCGGTTTGCTCTGTCAGACCAGGATGGCCGAGTGGTTAAGGCGTTGGACTTAAGATCCAATGGGCGCCTGCCCACGTGGGTTCGAACCCCACTCCTGGTAGTTGTCCTTTACTTACTCAGTGAATGAGGAAGGATCCTCCTTAGATTAGAATCTGTTGCCTGAGAACATAATCTCCCCTCCTGCTGAACACCTTTGCACTTGTGGAGTAAATGTGTCTCTATGCCATCAGCACGCTGGCCTGGTGGTTAGGGAAATGAGCTTGTAACTAGAAGGTTGCCTATTGCATTCCCAGAGCTGCCTTGTCATGACTCAAGTGTCTTCGAGTAAACCCCTAACTGCTCCCCATGTGTGCTCACTGTTACACTAGTGTTTAAATGTGTCTGACTGCACGGGCTGGCTTTAAACGCAGAGAAAAGACGCCTCTGTGGCCAGTAAAGTAATTCTCATTTTAGAATCTGTGACAATTACATCCTTAATGATGAAATTTCCTTTCAACTTCCACACCAGGATGGCCGAGTGGTTAAGGCGTTGGACTTAAGATTCAATGGGTGTATGCCCTCGTGGGTTCGAACCCCACTCCTGGTAGTGGTCATCTCTTTAGGTAACAGCAAGAAAAATGATTGTCCGTCGACTTCAATCAGTGTTCCCTGAGGAATCCTCTTCTACCCTCCTCCTGAACCTCTTTGGAAAAGGGTGGTACATCTCATGGGTGGTGTGTTCTTACACCATGTGCACGCTACGTGTACTTGTAGACAAATTCTAGATCTGAAAACTAACTAATTTCATGACAATAAAATTAAGTGTTCGGCTTGAGATCAACTGGTGCATGTCTTTGTGGGTTGGGTTCAAACCCAATTCCCTGTTAAGTATGTTCTTTGGCTCGACAGGTTTCTAAGGTTGTCTTAGGAATTCAGGTCCTCTTGCCTCAATTACAGTCAATCAATCAATCAAATTTTATTTATATAGCGCTTTTCACAACGAAAAGTCGTCACAAAGCAGCTTTACAGAGATCCGGGTCCAAGCCTCCTATGAGCAAGCCAGGGGCAACAGTGGCAAGGAAAAACTACCTCAGCACACGAGGAAGAAACCTTGGAAGGAACCAAGACTCATACGGGGAACCCATCCTCCTCGGGTCGACACCGGAGAAACAACAGAGAACAGAAGTAAAAGTGAAATGATGACCGATGAAGGGGTTATAGTAATATAAATGTAGTATATTAGTGATGATAGAGAAGCAGAAATGAAAATGGTGAGGATGATGATATTAGTGATGTATGAGTCTGATGAAGGAGGAGGTGATCAGGGATTCTGTGTGAGTTAAAATTAGGTGCAGAGTTAATCTGAGATAAAACAGCATGGCCAAGCATGATAGTGTAGATGAGACAAGGCCAGGATCTTGTACAGGACACGGGCTGGATCAGGGCAACACCTGGAGAGCAGCAGGACATCTCAAAGCATGAGAGAGAGACAGGAGAAAGAAAGCCGGACAAAGGGAACAAATAAAAATACAGAGGTTAGTAGGGTCATGGTAAAGAATGGGCAAATTTGTCCTGCAAAAAAAGCTTCCACTGGTCAGGCAAGAGAACCCAGAGACAGACAGCGTGTTGGCGATTAGTACAAAGCTAACTAAGAATGCTGTAGCTATGGTGATATGACAGGGTTAATACAGAACAGTGATAATATGAAAACCAGGCCGAACACCAATATAGAAGGAGTAACCTGAAAGTTAATGATTAACCAAAAGCTTGTTTGAAAAGGTAGGTTTTTAATCTAGATTTAAAGATTGAGAGTGTGTCTGAGCCCCGAACAGTAACCGGAAGGCTATTCCAGAGTTGAGGAGCTTTGTGAGAAAAGGCTCTTCCTCCTGCTGTGTTTTTCTTAATGCGAGGAACTAAGAGTAGATGGGCATCCTGTGAACGAAGAGTACGTGACGGGCGATAAGGTATGAGAAGTTCAGTAAGATACTGCGGGCCTAAACCATTTAGAGATTTATAAGCTAAGAGGAGTATTTTATAGTCAATGCGAAATTTTACAGGTAGCCAGTGTAGGGACGAGAGAACTGGGGTGATATGTTCGAATTTTCTAGCTCTAGTGAGCACCCTGGCTGCTGCATTTTGAACTAACTGAAGCTTGTGTAACGCTTTGCACGAGCTCCCTGCCAGGAGCGCATTGCAGTAGTCTAGACGTGAAGTTATAAAAGCATGCACTAGTTTCTCTGCATCTTTTAATGATAAAATATGCCGAATTTTGGCAATATTGCGTAGGTGGAAGAAGGCGGTTTTGACTGTATTGGATATGTGGGTATCAAATGTGAGAGTCGAATCAAAGGCTACCCCTAAGTTTTTAATGATGGCATTGTGTTTTACTGTTGAATTATCAAGATTAATAGCAGCATTTCTGAGTGAATGTATCTGAGTATCTGTACCTAGTAACAAGACCTCAGTTTTATCAGAATTTAACATGAGAAAATTTTGCATCATCCAGTCTTTAATTTCAGTTAGACATTCTGTTATTTTACGTAGACTGTTACATTTTACAGCTGTTATCTCTCCCCAGATGAATGTCTTTTTATGGGAACAGTGGGGTCAAAAGCATCTTGAATGTAAGATAATTTGATGTGGTAGAGAGTATGTGTAGAATTTGCAGCATCTGTATGTTTAATACCTCTGGAAAGCACTTTGAGGTCTCCTTGTTGTCCAATTAAAAGGCATTTATACCAGTAACAGGGTTGAAACGCATTGGGAAAACTTCCTTTGGATCCAAGATCTACTGTTCAGCCTCTCACACTTCCTGGTTTAACAAGCTCATTCAAATCATTAGTTCATAGAAAACTGTCCGATGTTTGGCCATCACACTTTGAAGTGTGTTTACGAAGCATGGTCTTTAGTTTAAATGGAAACCTGGGAGTCGCTACGTTTTCATAACCTGTGGATGCATGTTAGTATCATCTGAGAATTGAACTGGGGGTTTGCTCTGTCAGACCAGGATGGCCGAGTGGTTAAGGCGTTGGACTTAAGATCCAATGGGCGCCTGCCCACGTGGGTTCGAACCCCACTCCTGGTAGATGTCCTTTACTTACTCAGTGAATGAGGAAGGATCCTCCTTAGATTAGAATCTGTTGCCTGAGAACATAATCTCCCCTCCTGCTGAACACCTTTGCACTTGTGGAGCAAATGTGTCTCTATGCCATCAGCACGCTGGCCTGGTGGTTAGGGAAATGAGCTTGTAACTAGAAGGTTGCCTATTGCATTCCCAGAGCTGCCTTGTCATGACTCAAGTGTCTTCGAGTAAACCCCTAACTGCTCCCCATGTGTGCTCACTGTTACACTAGTGTTTAAATGTGTCTGACTGCACGGGCTGGCTTTAAACGCAGAGAAAAGACGCCTCTGTGGCCAGTAAAGTAATTCTCATTTTAGAATCTGTGACAATTACATCCTTAATGATGAAATTTCTTTTCAACTGCCACACCAGGATGGCCGAGTGGTTAAGGCGTTGGACTTAAGATCCAATGGGTGTATGCCCTCGTGGGTTCGAACCCCACTCCTGGTAGTGGTCATCTCTTTAGGTAACAGCAAGAAAAATGATTGTCCGTCGACTTCAATCAGTGTTCCCTGAGGAATCCTCTTCTACCCTCCTCCTGAACCTCTTTGGAAAAGGGTGGTACATCTCATGGGTGGTGTGTTCTTACACCATGTGCACGCTACGTGTACTTGTAGACAAATTCTAGATCTGAAAACTAACTAATTTCATGACAATAAAATTAAGTGTTCGGCTTGAGATCAACTGGTGCATGTCTTTGTGGGTTGGGTTCAAACCCAATTCCCTGTTAAGTATGTTCTTTGGCTCGACAGGTTTCTAAGGTTGTCTTAGGAATTCAGGTCCTCTTGCCTCAATTACAGTCAATCAATCAATCAAATTTTATTTATATAGCGCTTTTCACAACGAAAAGTCGTCACAAAGCAGCTTTACAGAGATCCGGGTCCAAGCCTCCTATGAGCAAGCCAGGGGCAACAGTGGCAAGGAAAAACTACCTCAGCACACGAGGAAGAAACCTTGGAAGGAACCAAGACTCATACGGGGAACCCATCCTCCTCGGGTCGACACCGGAGAAACAACAGAGAACAGAAGTAAAAGTGAAATGATGACCGATGAAGGGGTTATAGTAATATAAATGTAGTATATTAGTGATGATAGAGAAGCAGAAATGAAAATGGTGAGGATGATGATATTAGTGATGTATGAGTCTGATGAAGGAGGAGGTGATCAGGGATTCTGTGTGAGTTAAAATTAGGTGCAGAGTTAATCTGAGATAAAACAGCATGGCCAAGCATGATAGTGTAGATGAGACAAGGCCAGGATCTTGTACAGGACACGGGCTGGATCAGGGCAACACCTGGAGAGCAGCAGGACATCTCAAAGCATGAGAGAGAGACAGGAGAAAGAAAGCCGGACAAAGGGAACAAATAAAAATACAGAGGTTAGTAGGGTCATGGTAAAGAATGGGCAAATTTGTCCTGCAAAAAAAGCTTCCACTGGTCAGGCAAGAGAACCCAGAGACAGACAGCGTGTTGGCGATTAGTACAAAGCTAACTAAGAATGCTGTAGCTATGGTGATATGACAGGGTTAATACAGAACAGTGATAATATGAAAACCAGGCCGAACACCAATATAGAAGGAGTAACCTGAAAGTTAATGATTAACCAAAAGCTTGTTTGAAAAGGTAGGTTTTTAATCTAGATTTAAAGATTGAGAGTGTGTCTGAGCCCCGAACAGTAACCGGAAGGCTATTCCAGAGTTGAGGAGCTTTGTGAGAAAAGGCTCTTCCTCCTGCTGTGTTTTTCTTAATGCGAGGAACTAAGAGTAGATGGGCATCCTGTGAACGAAGAGTACGTGACGGGCGATAAGGTATGAGAAGTTCAGTAAGATACTGCGGGCCTAAACCATTTAGAGATTTATAAGCTAAGAGGAGTATTTTATAGTCAATGCGAAATTTTACAGGTAGCCAGTGTAGGGACGAGAGAACTGGGGTGATATGTTCGAATTTTCTAGCTCTAGTGAGCACCCTGGCTGCTGCATTTTGAACTAACTGAAGCTTGTGTAACGCTTTGCACGAGCTCCCTGCCAGGAGCGCATTGCAGTAGTCTAGACGTGAAGTTATAAAAGCATGCACTAGTTTCTCTGCATCTTTTAATGATAAAATATGCCGAATTTTGGCAATATTGCGTAGGTGGAAGAAGGCGGTTTTGACTGTATTGGATATGTGGGTATCAAATGTGAGAGTCGAATCAAAGGCTACCCCTAAGTTTTTAATGATGGCATTGTGTTTTACTGTTGAATTATCAAGATTAATAGCAGCATTTCTGAGTGAATGTATCTGAGTATCTGTACCTAGTAACAAGACCTCAGTTTTATCAGAATTTAACATGAGAAAATTTTGCATCATCCAGTCTTTAATTTCAGTTAGACATTCTGTTATTTTACGTAGACTGTTACATTTTACAGCTGTTATCTCTCCCCAGATGAATGTCTTTTTATGGGAACAGTGGGGTCAAAAGCATCTTGAATGTAAGATAATTTGATGTGGTAGAGAGTATGTGTAGAATTTGCAGCATCTGTATGTTTAATACCTCTGGAAAGCACTTTGAGGTCTCCTTGTTGTCCAATTAAAAGGCATTTATACCAGTAACAGGGTTGAAACGCATTGGGAAAACTTCCTTTGGATCCAAGATCTACTGTTCAGCCTCTCACACTTCCTGGTTTAACAAGCTCATTCAAATCATTAGTTCATAGAAAACTGTCCGATGTTTGGCCATCACACTTTGAAGTGTGTTTACGAAGCATGGTCTTTAGTTTAAATGGAAACCTGGGAGTCGCTACGTTTTCATAACCTGTGGATGCATGTTAGGATCATCTGAGCATTGAACTGGGGGTTTGCTCTGTCAGTCCAGGATGGCCGAGTGGTTAAGGCGTTGGACTTAAGATCCAATGGGCGCCTGCCCACGTGGGTTCGAACCCCACTCCTGGTAGTTGTCCTTTACTTACTCAGTGAATGAGGAAGGATCCTCCTTAGATTAGAATCTGTTGCCTGAGAACATAATCTCCCCTCCTGCTGAACACCTTTGCACTTGTGGAGTAAATGTGTCTCTATGCCATCAGCACGCTGGCCTGGTGGTTAGGGAAATGAGCTTGTAACTAGAAGGTTGCCTATTGCATTCCCAGAGCTGCCTTGTCATGACTCAAGTGTCTTCGAGTAAACCCCTAACTGCTCCCCATGTGTGCTCACTGTTACACTAGTGTTTAAATGTGTCTGACTGCACGGGCTGGCTTTAAACGCAGAGAAAAGACGCCTCTGTGGCCAGTAAAGTAATTCTCATTTTAGAATCTGTGACAATTACATCCTTAATGATGAAATTTCCTTTCAACTTCCACACCAGGATGGCCGAGTGGTTAAGGCGTTGGACTTAAGATCCAATGGGTGTATGCCCTCGTGGGTTCGAACCCCACTCCTGGTAGTGGTCATCTCTTTAGGTAACAGCAAGAAAAATGATTGTCCGTCGACTTCAATCAGTGTTCCCTGAGGAATCCTCTTCTACCCTCCTCCTGAACCTCTTTGGAAAAGGGTGGTACATCTCATGGGTGGTGTGTTCTTACACCATGTGCACGCTACGTGTACTTGTAGACAAATTCTAGATCTGAAAACTAACTAATTTCATGACAATAAAATTAAGTGTTCGGCTTGAGATCAACTGGTGCATGTCTTTGTGGGTTGGGTTCAAACCCAATTCCCTGTTAAGTATGTTCTTTGGCTCGACAGGTTTCTAAGGTTGTCTTAGGAATTCAGGTCCTCTTGCCTCAATTACAGTCAATCAATCAATCAAATTTTATTTATATAGCGCTTTTCACAACAAAAAGTCGTCACAAAGCAGCTTTACAGAGATCCGGGTCCAAGCCTCCTATGAGCAAGCCAGGGGCAACAGTGGCAAGGAAAAACTACCTCAGCACACGAGGAAGAAACCTTGGAAGGAACCAAGACTCATACGGGGAACCCATCCTCCTCGGGTCGACACCGGAGAAACAACAGAGAACAGAAGTAAAAGTGAAATGATGACCGATGAAGGGGTTATAGTAATATAAATGTAGTATATTAGTGATGATAGAGAAGCAGAAATGAAAATGGTGAGGATGATGATATTAGTGATGTATGAGTCTGATGAAGGAGGAGGTGATCAGGGATTCTGTGTGAGTTAAAATTAGGTGCAGAGTTAATCTGAGATAAAACAGCATGGCCAAGCATGATAGTGTAGATGAGACAAGGCCAGGATCTTTTACAGGACACGGGCTGGATCAGGGCAACACCTGGAGAGCAGCAGGACATCTCAAAGCATGAGAGAGAGACAGGAGAAAGAAAGCCGGACAAAGGGAACAAATAAAAATACAGAGGTTAGTAGGGTCATGGTAAAGAATGGGCAAATTTGTCCTGCAAAAAAAGCTTCCACTGGTCAGGCAAGAGAACCCAGCGACAGACAGCGTGTTGGCGATTACTACAAAGCTAACTAAGAATGCTGTAGCTATGGTGATATGACAGGGTTTATACAGAACAGTGATAATATGAAAACCAGGCCGAACACCAATATAGAAGGAGTAACCTGAAAGTTAATGATTAACCAAAAGCTTGTTTGAAAAGGTAGGTTTTTAATCTAGATTTAAAGATTGAGAGTGTGTCTGAGCCCCGAACAGTAACCGGAAGGCTATTCCAGAGTTGAGGAGCTTTGTGAGAAAAGGCTCTTCCTCCTGCTGTGTTTTTCTTAATGCGAGGAACTAAGAGTAGATGGGCATCCTGTGAACGAAGAGTACGTGACGGGCGATAAGGTATGAGAAGTTCAGTAAGATACTGCGGGCCTAAACCATTTAGAGATTTATAAGCTAAGAGGAGTATTTTATAGTCAATGCGAAATTTTACAGGTAGCCAGTGTAGGGACGAGAGAACTGGGGTGATATGTTCGAATTTTCTAGCTCTAGTGAGCACCCTGGCTGCTGCATTTTGAACTAACTGAAGCTTGTGTAACGCTTTGCACGAGCTCCCTGCCAGGAGCGCATTGCAGTAGTCTAGACGTGAAGTTATAAAAGCATGCACTAGTTTCTCTGCATCTTTTAATGATAAAATATACCGAATTTTGGCAATATTGCGTAGGTGGAAGAAGGCGGTTTTGACTGTATTGGATATGTGGGTATCAAATGTGAGAGTCGAATCAAAGGCTACCCCTAAGTTTTTAATGATGGCATTGTGTTTTACTGTTGAATTATCAAGATTAATAGCAGCATTTCTGAGTGAATGTATCTGAGTATCTGTACCTAGTAACAAGACCTCAGTTTTATCAGAATTTAACATGAGAAAATTTTGCATCATCCAGTCTTTAATTTCAGTTAGACATTCTGTTATTTTACGTAGACTGTTACATTTTACAGCTGTTATCTCTCCCCAGATGAATGTCTTTTTATGGGAACAGTGGGGTCAAAAGCATCTTGAATGTAAGATAATTTGATGTGGTAGAGAGTATGTGTAGAATTTGCAGCATCTGTATGTTTAATACCTCTGGAAAGCACTTTGAGGTCTCCTTGTTGTCCAATTAAAAGGCATTTATACCAGTAACAGGGTTGAAACGCATTGGGAAAACTTCCTTTGGATCCAAGATCTACTGTTCAGCCTCTCACACTTCCTGGTTTAACAAGCTCATTCAAATCATTAGTTCATAGAAAACTGTCCGATGTTTGGCCATCACACTTTGAAGTGTGTTTACGAAGCATGGTCTTTAGTTTAAATGGAAACCTGGGAGTCGCTACGTTTTCATAACCTGTGGATGCATGTTAGGATCATCTGAGCATTGAACTGGGGGTTTGCTCTGTCAGACCAGGATGGCCGAGTGGTTAAGGCGTTGGACTTAAGATCCAATGGGCGCCTGCCCACGTGGGTTCGAACCCCACTCCTGGTAGTTGTCCTTTACTTACTCAGTGAATGAGGAAGGATCCTCCTTAGATTAGAATCTGTTGCCTGAGAACATAATCTCCCCTCCTGCTGAACACCTTTGCACTTGTGGAGTAAATGTGTCTCTATGCCATCAGCACGCTGGCCTGGTGGTTAGGGAAATGAGCTTGTAACTAGAAGGTTGCCTATTGCATTCCCAGAGCTGCCTTGTCATGACTCAAGTGTCTTCGAGTAAACCCCTAACTGCTCCCCATGTGTGCTCACTGTTACACTAGTGTTTAAATGTGTCTGACTGCACGGGCTGGCTTTAAACGCAGAGAAAAGACGCCTCTGTGGCCAGTAAAGTAATTCTCATTTTAGAATCTGTGACAATTACATCCTTAATGATGAAATTTCCTTTCAACTTCCACACCAGGATGGCCGAGTGGTTAAGGCGTTGGACTTAAGATCCAATGGGTGTATGCCCTCGTGGGTTCGAACCCCACTCCTGGTAGTGGTCATCTCTTTAGGTAACAGCAAGAAAAATGATTGTCCGTCGACTTCAATCAGTGTTCCCTGAGGAATCCTCTTCTACCCTCCTCCTGAACCTCTTTGGAAAAGGGTGGTACATCTCATGGGTGGTGTGTTCTTACACCATGTGCACGCTACGTGTACTTGTAGACAAATTCTAGATCTGAAAACTAACTAATTTCATGACAATAAAATTAAGTGTTCGGCTTGAGATCAACTGGTGCATGTCTTTGTGGGTTGGGTTCAAACCCAATTCCCTGTTAAGTATGTTCTTTGGCTCGACAGGTTTCTAAGGTTGTCTTAGGAATTCAGGTCCTCTTGCCTCAATTACAGTCAATCAATCAATCAAATTTTATTTATATAGCGCTTTTCACAACAAAAAGTCGTCACAAAGCAGCTTTACAGAGATCCGGGTCCAAGCCTCCTATGAGCAAGCCAGGGGCAACAGTGGCAAGGAAAAACTACCTCAGCACACGAGGAAGAAACCTTGGAAGGAACCAAGACTCATACGGGGAACCCATCCTCCTCGGGTCGACACCGGAGAAACAACAGAGAACAGAAGTAAAAGTGAAATGATGACCGATGAAGGGGTTATAGTAATATAAATGTAGTATATTAGTGATGATAGAGAAGCAGAAATGAAAATGGTGAGGATGATGATATTAGTGATGTATGAGTCTGATGAAGGAGGAGGTGATCAGGGATTCTGTGTGAGTTAAAATTAGGTGCAGAGTTAATCTGAGATAAAACAGCATGGCCAAGCATGATAGTGTAGATGAGACAAGGCCAGGATCTTTTACAGGACACGGGCTGGATCAGGGCAACACCTGAAGAGCAGCAGGACATCTCAAAGCATGAGAGAGAGACAGGAGAAAGAAAGCCGGACAAAGGGAACAAATAAAAATACAGAGGTTAGTAGGGTCATGGTAAAGAACGGGCAAATTTGTCCTGCAAAAAAAGCTTCCACTGGTCAGGCAAGAGAACCCAGCGACAGACAGCGTGTTGGCGATTACTACAAAGCTAACTAAGAATGCTGTAGCTATGGTGATATGACAGGGTTAATACAGAACAGTGATAATATGAAAACCAGGCCGAACACCAATATAGAAGGAGTAACCTGAAAGTTAATGATTAACCAAAAGCTTGTTTGAAAAGGTAGGTTTTTAATCTAGATTTAAAGATTGAGAGTGTGTCTGAGCCCCGAACAGTAACCGGAAGGCTATTCCAGAGTTGAGGAGCTTTGTGAGAAAAGGCTCTTCCTCCTGCTGTGTTTTTCTTAATGCGAGGAACTAAGAGTAGATGGGCATCCTGTGAACGAAGAGTACGTGACGGGCGATAAGGTATGAGAAGTTCAGTAAGATACTGCGGGCCTAAACCATTTAGAGATTTATAAGCTAAGAGGAGTATTTTATAGTCAATGCGAAATTTTACAGGTAGCCAGTGTAGGGACGAGAGAACTGGGGTGATATGTTCGAATTTTCTAGCTCTAGTGAGCACCCTGGCTGCTGCATCTTGAACTAACTGAAGCTTGTGTAACGCTTTGCACGAGCTCCCTGCCAGGAGCGCATTGCAGTAGTCTAGACGTGAAGTTATAAAAGCATGCACTAGTTTCTCTGCATCTTTTAATGATAAAATATGCCGAATTTTGGCAATATTGCGTAGGTGGAAGAAGGCGGTTTTGACTGTATTGGATATGTGGGTATCAAATGTGAGAGTCGAATCAAAGGCTACCCCTAAGTTTTTAATGATGGCATTGTGTTTTACTGTTGAATTATCAAGATTAATAGCAGCATTTCTGAGTGAATGTATCTGAGTATCTGTACCTAGTAACAAGACCTCAGTTTTATCAGAATTTAACATGAGAAAATTTTGCATCATCCAGTCTTTAATTTCAGTTAGACATTCTGTTATTTTACGTAGACTGTTACATTTTACAGCTGTTATCTCTCCCCAGATGAATGTCTTTTTATGGGAACAGTGGGGTCAAAAGCATCTTGAATGTAAGATAATTTGATGTGGTAGAGAGTATGAGAAGAATTTGCAGCATCTGTATGTTTAATACCTCTGGAAAGCACTTTGAGGTCTCCTTGTTGTCCAATTAAAAGGCATTTATACCAGTAACAGGGTTGAAACGCATTGGGAAAACTTCCTTTGGATCCAAGATCTACTGTTCAGCCTCTCACACTTCCTGGTTTAACAAGCTCATTCAAATCATTAGTTCATAGAAAACTGTCCGATGTTTGGCCATCACACTTTGAAGTGTGTTTACGAAGCATGGTCTTTAGTTTAAATGGAAACCTGGGAGTCGCTACGTTTTCATAACCTGTGGATGCATGTTAGGATCATCTGAGAATTGAACTGGCGGTTTGCTCTGTCAGACCAGGATGGCCGAGTGGTTAAGGCGTTGGACTTAAGATCCAATGGGCGCCTGCCCACGTGGGTTCGAACCCCACTCCTGGTAGTTGTCCTTTACTTACTCAGTGAATGAGGAAGGATCCTCCTTAGATTAGAATCTGTTGCCTGAGAACATAATCTCCCCTCCTGCTGAACACCTTTGCACTTGTGGAGTAAATGTGTCTCTATGCCATCAGCACGCTGGCCTGGTGGTTAGGGAAATGAGCTTGTAACTAGAAGGTTGCCTATTGCATTCCCAGAGCTGCCTTGTCATGACTCAAGTGTCTTCGAGTAAACCCCTAACTGCTCCCCATGTGTGCTCACTGTTACACTAGTGTTTAAATGTGTCTGACTGCACGGGCTGGCTTTAAACGCAGAGAAAAGACGCCTCTGTGGCCAGTAAAGTAATTCTCATTTTAGAATCTGTGACAATTACATCCTTAATGATGAAATTTCCTTTCAACTTCCACACCAGGATGGCCGAGTGGTTAAGGCGTTGGACTTAAGATCCAATGGGTGTATGCCCTCGTGGGTTCGAACCCCACTCCTGGTAGTGGTCATCTCTTTAGGTAACAGCAAGAAAAATGATTGTCCGTCGACTTCAATCAGTGTTCCCTGAGGAATCCTCTTCTACCCTCCTCCTGAACCTCTTTGGAAAAGGGTGGTACATCTCATGGGTGGTGTGTTCTTACACCATGTGCACGCTACGTGTACTTGTAGACAAATTCTAGATCTGAAAACTAACTAATTTCATGACAATAAAATTAAGTGTTCGGCTTGAGATCAACTGGTGCATGTCTTTGTGGGTTGGGTTCAAACCCAATTCCCTGTTAAGTATGTTCTTTGGCTCGACAGGTTTCTAAGGTTGTCTTAGGAATTCAGGTCCTCTTGCCTCAATTACAGTCAATCAATCAATCAAATTTTATTTATATAGCGCTTTTCACAACGAAAAGTCGTCACAAAGCAGCTTTACAGAGATCCGGGTCCAAGCCTCCTATGAGCAAGCCAGGGGCAACAGTGGCAAGGAAAAACTACCTCAGCACACGAGGAAGAAACCTTGGAAGGAACCAAGACTCATACGGGGAACCCATCCTCCTCGGGTCGACACCGGAGAAACAACAGAGAACAGAAGTAAAAGTGAAATGATGACCGATGAAGGGGTTATAGTAATATAAATGTAGTATATTAGTGATGATAGAGAAGCAGAAATGAAAATGGTGAGGATGATGATATTAGTGATGTATGAGTCTGATGAAGGAGGAGGTGATCAGGGATTCTGTGTGAGTTAAAATTAGGTGCAGAGTTAATCTGAGATAAAACAGCATGGCCAAGCATGATAGTGTAGATGAGACAAGGCCAGGATCTTGTACAGGACACGGGCTGGATCAGGGCAACACCTGGAGAGCAGCAGGACATCTCAAAGCATGAGAGAGAGACAGGAAAAAGAAAGCCGGACAAAGGGAACAAATAAAAATACAGAGGTTAGTAGGGTCATGGTAAAGAATGGGCAAATTTGTCCTGCAAAAAAAGCTTCCACTGGTCAGGCAAGAGAACCCAGCGACAGACAGCGTGTTGGCGATTACTACAAAGCTAACTAAGAATGCTGTAGCTATGGTGATATGACAGGGTTAATACAGAACAGTGATAATATGAAAACCAGGCCGAACACCAATATAGAAGGAGTAACCTGAAAGTTAATGATTAACCAAAAGCTTGTTTGAAAAGGTAGGTTTTTAATC
Organism: Hoplias malabaricus; assembly: GCF_029633855.1. Taxonomy (NCBI): domain Eukaryota; kingdom Metazoa; phylum Chordata; class Actinopteri; order Characiformes; family Erythrinidae; genus Hoplias; species Hoplias malabaricus. The sequence continues at coordinate 82,249,558 of NC_089801.1, forward strand.
TAGATTTAAAGATTGAGAGTGTGTCTGAGCCCCGAACAGTAACCGGAAGGCTATTCCAGAGTTGAGGAGCTTTGTGAGAAAAGGCTCTTCCTCCTGCTGTGTTTTTCTTAATGCGAGGAACTAAGAGTAGATGGGCATCCTGTGAACGAAGAGTACGTGACGGGCGATAAGGTATGAGAAGTTCAGTAAGATACTGCGGGCCTAAACCATTTAGAGATTTATAAGCTAAGAGGAGTATTTTATAGTCAATGCGAAATTTTACAGGTAGCCAGTGTAGGGACGAGAGAACTGGGGTGATATGTTCGAATTTTCTAGCTCTAGTGAGCACTCTGGCTGCTGCATTTTGAACTAACTGAAGCTTGTGTAACGCTTTGCACGAGCTCCCTGCCAGGAGCGCATTGCAGTAGTCTAGACGTGAAGTTATAAAAGCATGCACTAGTTTCTCTGCATCTTTTAATGATAAAATATGCCGAATTTTGGCAATATTGCGTAGGTGGAAGAAGGCGGTTTTGACTGTATTGGATATGTGGGTATCAAATGTGAGAGTCGAATCAAAGGCTACCCCTAAGTTTTTAATGATGGCATTGTGTTTTACTGTTGAATTATCAAGATTAATAGCAGCATTTCTGAGTGAATGTATCTGAGTATCTGTACCTAGTAACAAGACCTCAGTTTTATCAGAATTTAACATGAGAAAATTTTGCATCATCCAGTCTTTAATTTCAGTTAGACATTCTGTTATTTTACGTAGACTGTTACATTTTACAGCTGTTATCTCTCCCCAGATGAATGTCTTTTTATGGGAACAGTGGGGTCAAAAGCATCTTGAATGTAAGATAATTTGATGTGGTAGAGAGTATGTGTAGAATTTGCAGCATCTGTATGTTTAATACCTCTGGAAAGCACTTTGAGGTCTCCTTGTTGTCCAATTAAAAGGCATTTATACCAGTAACAGGGTTGAAACGCATTGGGAAAACTTCCTTTGGATCCAAGATCTACTGTTCAGCCTCTCACACTTCCTGGTTTAACAAGCTCATTCAAATCATTAGTTCATAGAAAACTGTCCGATGTTTGGCCATCACACTTTGAAGTGTGTTTACGAAGCATGGTCTTTAGTTTAAATGGAAACCTGGGAGTCGCTACGTTTTCATAACCTGTGGATGCATGTTAGGATCATCTGAGCATTGAACTGGGGGTTTGCTCTGTCAGACCAGGATGGCCGAGTGGTTAAGGCGTTGGACTTAAGATCCAATGGGCGCCTGCCCACGTGGGTTCGAACCCCACTCCTGGTAGTTGTCCTTTACTTACTCAGTGAATGAGGAAGGATCCTCCTTAGATTAGAATCTGTTGCCTGAGAACATAATCTCCCCTCCTGCTGAACACCTTTGCACTTGTGGAGTAAATGTGTCTCTATGCCATCAGCACGCTGGCCTGGTGGTTAGGGAAATGAGCTTGTAACTAGAAGGTTGCCTATTGCATTCCCAGAGCTGCCTTGTCATGACTCAAGTGTCTTCGAGTAAACCCCTAACTGCTCCCCATGTGTGCTCACTGTTACACTAGTGTTTAAATGTGTCTGACTGCACGGGCTGGCTTTAAACGCAGAGAAAAGACGCCTCTGTGGCCAGTAAAGTAATTCTCATTTTAGAATCTGTGACAATTACATCCTTAATGATGAAATTTCCTTTCAACTTCCACACCAGGATGGCCGAGTGGTTAAGGCGTTGGACTTAAGATCCAATGGGTGTATGCCCTCGTGGGTTCGAACCCCACTCCTGGTAGTGGTCATCTCTTTAGGTAACAGCAAGAAAAATGATTGTCCGTCGACTTCAATCAGTGTTCCCTGAGGAATCCTCTTCTACCCTCCTCCTGAACCTCTTTGGAAAAGGGTGGTACATCTCATGGGTGGTGTGTTCTTACACCATGTGCACGCTACGTGTACTTGTAGACAAATTCTAGATCTGAAAACTAACTAATTTCATGACAATAAAATTAAGTGTTCGGCTTGAGATCAACTGGTGCATGTCTTTGTGGGTTGGGTTCAAACCCAATTCCCTGTTAAGTATGTTCTTTGGCTCGACAGGTTTCTAAGGTTGTCTTAGGAATTCAGGTCCTCTTGCCTCAATTACAGTCAATCAATCAATCAAATTTTATTTATATAGCGCTTTTCACAACAAAAAGTCGTCACAAAGCAGCTTTACAGAGATCCGGGTCCAAGCCTCCTATGAGCAAGCCAGGGGCAACAGTGGCAAGGAAAAACTACCTCAGCACACGAGGAAGAAACCTTGGAAGGAACCAAGACTCATACGGGGAACCCATCCTCCTCGGGTCGACACCGGAGAAACAACAGAGAACAGAAGTAAAAGTGAAATGATGACCGATGAAAGGGTTATAGTAATATAAATGTAGTATATTAGTGATGATAGAGAAGCAGAAATGAAAATGGTGAGGATGATGATATTAGTGATGTATGAGTCTGATGAAGGAGGAGGTGATCAGGGATTCTGTGTGAGTTAAAATTAGGTGCAGAGTTAATCTGAGATAAAACAGCATGGCCAAGCATGATAGTGTAGATGAGACAAGGCCAGGATCTTTTACAGGACACGGGCTGGATCAGGGCAACACCTGAAGAGCAGCAGGACATCTCAAAGCATGAGAGAGAGACAGGAGAAAGAAAGCCGGACAAAGGGAACAAATAAAAATACAGAGGTTAGTAGGGTCATGGTAAAGAACGGGCAAATTTGTCCTGCAAAAAAAGCTTCCACTGGTCAGGCAAGAGAACCCAGCGACAGACAGCGTGTTGGCGATTACTACAAAGCTAACTAAGAATGCTGTAGCTATGGTGATATGACAGGGTTAATACAGAACAGTGATAATATGAAAACCAGGCCGAACACCAATATAGAAGGAGTAACCTGAAAGTTAATGATTAACCAAAAGCTTGTTTGAAAAGGTAGGTTTTTAATCTAGATTTAAAGATTGAGAGTGTGTCTGAGCCCCGAACAGTAACCGGAAGGCTATTCCAGAGTTGAGGAGCTTTGTGAGAAAAGGCTCTTCCTCCTGCTGTGTTTTTCTTAATGCGAGGAACTAAGAGTAGATGGGCATCCTGTGAACGAAGAGTACGTGACGGGCGATAAGGTATGAGAAGTTCAGTAAGATACTGCGGGCCTAAACCATTTAGAGATTTATAAGCTAAGAGGAGTATTTTATAGTCAATGCGAAATTTTACAGGTAGCCAGTGTAGGGACGAGAGAACTGGGGTGATATGTTCGAATTTTCTAGCTCTAGTGAGCACCCTGGCTGCTGCATCTTGAACTAACTGAAGCTTGTGTAACGCTTTGCACGAGCTCCCTGCCAGGAGCGCATTGCAGTAGTCTAGACGTGAAGTTATAAAAGCATGCACTAGTTTCTCTGCATCTTTTAATGATAAAATATGCCGAATTTTGGCAATATTGCGTAGGTGGAAGAAGGCGGTTTTGACTGTATTGGATATGTGGGTATCAAATGTGAGAGTCGAATCAAAGGCTACCCCTAAGTTTTTAATGATGGCATTGTGTTTTACTGTTGAATTATCAAGATTAATAGCAGCATTTCTGAGTGAATGTATCTGAGTATCTGTACCTAGTAACAAGACCTCAGTTTTATCAGAATTTAACATGAGAAAATTTTGCATCATCCAGTCTTTAATTTCAGTTAGACATTCTGTTATTTTACGTAGACTGTTACATTTTACAGCTGTTATCTCTCCCCAGATGAATGTCTTTTTATGGGAACAGTGGGGTCAAAAGCATCTTGAATGTAAGATAATTTGATGTGGTAGAGAGTATGAGAAGAATTTGCAGCATCTGTATGTTTAATACCTCTGGAAAGCACTTTGAGGTCTCCTTGTTGTCCAATTAAAAGGCATTTATACCAGTAACAGGGTTGAAACGCATTGGGAAAACTTCCTTTGGATCCAAGATCTACTGTTCAGCCTCTCACACTTCCTGGTTTAACAAGCTCATTCAAATCATTAGTTCATAGAAAACTGTCCGATGTTTGGCCATCACACTTTGAAGTGTGTTTACGAAGCATGGTCTTTAGTTTAAATGGAAACCTGGGAGTCGCTACGTTTTCATAACCTGTGGATGCATGTTAGGATCATCTGAGAATTGAACTGGCGGTTTGCTCTGTCAGACCAGGATGGCCGAGTGGTTAAGGCGTTGGACTTAAGATCCAATGGGCGCCTGCCCACGTGGGTTCGAACCCCACTCCTGGTAGTTGTCCTTTACTTACTCAGTGAATGAGGAAGGATCCTCCTTAGATTAGAATCTGTTGCCTGAGAACATAATCTCCCCTCCTGCTGAACACCTTTGCACTTGTGGAGTAAATGTGTCTCTATGCCATCAGCACGCTGGCCTGGTGGTTAGGGAAATGAGCTTGTAACTAGAAGGTTGCCTATTGCATTCCCAGAGCTGCCTTGTCATGACTCAAGTGTCTTCGAGTAAACCCCTAACTGCTCCCCATGTGTGCTCACTGTTACACTAGTGTTTAAATGTGTCTGACTGCACGGGCTGGCTTTAAACGCAGAGAAAAGACGCCTCTGTGGCCAGTAAAGTAATTCTCATTTTAGAATCTGTGACAATTACATCCTTAATGATGAAATTTCCTTTCAACTTCCACACCAGGATGGCCGAGTGGTTAAGGCGTTGGACTTAAGATCCAATGGGTGTATGCCCTCGTGGGTTCGAACCCCACTCCTGGTAGTGGTCATCTCTTTAGGTAACAGCAAGAAAAATGATTGTCCGTCGACTTCAATCAGTGTTCCCTGAGGAATCCTCTTCTACCCTCCTCCTGAACCTCTTTGGAAAAGGGTGGTACATCTCATGGGTGGTGTGTTCTTACACCATGTGCACGCTACGTGTACTTGTAGACAAATTCTAGATCTGAAAACTAACTAATTTCATGACAATAAAATTAAGTGTTCGGCTTGAGATCAACTGGTGCATGTCTTTGTGGGTTGGGTTCAAACCCAATTCCCTGTTAAGTATGTTCTTTGGCTCGACAGGTTTCTAAGGTTGTCTTAGGAATTCAGGTCCTCTTGCCTCAATTACAGTCAATCAATCAATCAAATTTTATTTATATAGCGCTTTTCACAACGAAAAGTCGTCACAAAGCAGCTTTACAGAGATCCGGGTCCAAGCCTCCTATGAGCAAGCCAGGGGCAACAGTGGCAAGGAAAAACTACCTCAGCACACGAGGAAGAAACCTTGGAAGGAACCAAGACTCATACGGGGAACCCATCCTCCTCGGGTCGACACCGGAGAAACAACAGAGAACAGAAGTAAAAGTGAAATGATGACCGATGAAGGGGTTATAGTAATATAAATGTAGTATATTAGTGATGATAGAGAAGCAGAAATGAAAATGGTGAGGATGATGATATTAGTGATGTATGAGTCTGATGAAGGAGGAGGTGATCAGGGATTCTGTGTGAGTTAAAATTAGGTGCAGAGTTAATCTGAGATAAAACAGCATGGCCAAGCATGATAGTGTAGATGAGACAAGGCCAGGATCTTGTACAGGACACGGGCTGGATCAGGGCAACACCTGGAGAGCAGCAGGACATCTCAAAGCATGAGAGAGAGACAGGAAAAAGAAAGCCGGACAAAGGGAACAAATAAAAATACAGAGGTTAGTAGGGTCATGGTAAAGAATGGGCAAATTTGTCCTGCAAAAAAAGCTTCCACTGGTCAGGCAAGAGAACCCAGCGACAGACAGCGTGTTGGCGATTACTACAAAGCTAACTAAGAATGCTGTAGCTATGGTGATATGACAGGGTTAATACAGAACAGTGATAATATGAAAACCAGGCCGAACACCAATATAGAAGGAGTAACCTGAAAGTTAATGATTAACCAAAAGCTTGTTTGAAAAGGTAGGTTTTTAATCTAGATTTAAAGATTGAGAGTGTGTCTGAGCCCCGAACAGTAACCGGAAGGCTATTCCAGAGTTGAGGAGCTTTGTGAGAAAAGGCTCTTCCTCCTGCTGTGTTTTTCTTAATGCGAGGAACTAAGAGTAGATGGGCATCCTGTGAACGAAGAGTACGTGACGGGCGATAAGGTATGAGAAGTTCAGTAAGATACTGCGGGCCTAAACCATTTAGAGATTTATAAGCTAAGAGGAGTATTTTATAGTCAATGCGAAATTTTACAGGTAGCCAGTGTAGGGACGAGAGAACTGGGGTGATATGTTCGAATTTTCTAGCTCTAGTGAGCACCCTGGCTGCTGCATTTTGAACTAACTGAAGCTTGTGTAACGCTTTGCACGAGCTCCCTGCCAGGAGCGCATTGCAGTAGTCTAGACGTGAAGTTATAAAAGCATGCACTAGTTTCTCTGCATCTTTTAATGATAAAATATGCCGAATTTTGGCAATATTGCGTAGGTGGAAGAAGGCGGTTTTGACTGTATTGGATATGTGGGTATCAAATGTGAGAGTCGAATCAAAGGCTACCCCTAAGTTTTTAATGATGGCATTGTGTTTTACTGTTGAATTATCAAGATTAATAGCAGCATTTCTGAGTGAATGTATCTGAGTATCTGTACCTAGTAACAAGACCTCAGTTTTATCAGAATTTAACATGAGAAAATTTTGCATCATCCAGTCTTTAATTTCAGTTAGACATTCTGTTATTTTACGTAGACTGTTACATTTTACAGCTGTTATCTCTCCCCAGATGAATGTCTTTTTATGGGAACAGTGGGGTCAAAAGCATCTTGAATGTAAGATAATTTGATGTGGTAGAGAGTATGTGTAGAATTTGCAGCATCTGTATGTTTAATACCTCTGGAAAGCACTTTGAGGTCTCCTTGTTGTCCAATTAAAAGGCATTTATACCAGTAACAGGGTTGAAACGCATTGGGAAAACTTCCTTTGGATCCAAGATCTACTGTTCAGCCTCTCACACTTCCTGGTTTAACAAGCTCATTCAAATCATTAGTTCATAGAAAACTGTCCGATGTTTGGCCATCACACTTTGAAGTGTGTTTACGAAGCATGGTCTTTAGTTTAAATGGAAACCTGGGAGTCGCTACGTTTTCATAACCTGTGGATGCATGTTAGGATCATCTGAGAATTGAACTGGCGGTTTGCTCTGTCAGACCAGGATGGCCGAGTGGTTAAGGCGTTGGACTTAAGATCCAATGGGCGCCTGCCCACGTGGGTTCGAACCCCACTCCTGGTAGTTGTCCTTTACTTACTCAGTGAATGAGGAAGGATCCTCCTTAGATTAGAATCTGTTGCCTGAGAACATAATCTCCCCTCCTGCTGAACACCTTTGCACTTGTGGAGTAAATGTGTCTCTATGCCATCAGCACGCTGGCCTGGTGGTTAGGGAAATGAGCTTGTAACTAGAAGGTTGCCTATTGCATTCCCAGAGCTGCCTTGTCATGACTCAAGTGTCTTCGAGTAAACCCCTAACTGCTCCCCATTTGTGCTCACTGTTACACTAGTGTTTAAATGTGTCTGACTGCACGGGCTGGCTTTAAACGCAGAGAAAAGACGCCTCTGTGGCCAGTAAAGTAATTCTCATTTTAGAATCTGTGACAATTACATCCTTAATGATGAAATTTCTTTTCAACTGCCACACCAGGATGGCCGAGTGGTTAAGGCGTTGGACTTAAGATCCAATGGGTGTATGCCCTCGTGGGTTCGAACCCCACTCCTGGTAGTGGTCATCTCTTTAGGTAACAGCAAGAAAAATGATTGTCCGTCGACTTCAATCAGTGTTCCCTGAGGAATCCTCTTCTACCCTCCTCCTGAACCTCTTTGGAAAAGGGTGGTACATCTCATGGGTGGTGTGTTCTTACACCATGTGCACGCTACGTGTACTTGTAGACAAATTCTAGATCTGAAAACTAACTAATTTCATGACAATAAAATTAAGTGTTCGGCTTGAGATCAACTGGTGCATGTCTTTGTGGGTTGGGTTCAAACCCAATTCCCTGTTAAGTATGTTCTTTGGCTCGACAGGTTTCTAAGGTTGTCTTAGGAATTCAGGTCCTCTTGCCTCAATTACAGTCAATCAATCAATCAAATTTTATTTATATAGCGCTTTTCACAACGAAAAGTCGTCACAAAGCAGCTTTACAGAGATCCGGGTCCAAGCCTCCTATGAGCAAGCCAGGGGCAACAGTGGCAAGGAAAAACTACCTCAGCACACGAGGAAGAAACCTTGGAAGGAACCAAGACTCATACGGGGAACCCATCCTCCTCGGGTCGACACCGGAGAAACAACAGAGAACAGAAGTAAAAGTGAAATGATGACCGATGAAGGGGTTATAGTAATATAAATGTAGTATATTAGTGATGATAGAGAAGCAGAAATGAAAATGGTGAGGATGATGATATTAGTGATGTATGAGTCTGATGAAGGAGGAGGTGATTAGGGATTCTGTGTGAGTTAAAATTAGGTGCAGAGTTAATCTGAGATAAAACAGCATGGCCAAGCATGATAGTGTAGATGAGACAAGGCCAGGATCTTGTACAGGACACGGGCTGGATCAGGGCAACACCTGGAGAGCAGCAGGACATCTCAAAGCATGAGAGAGAGACAGGAGAAAGAAAGCCGGACAAAGGGAACAAATAAAAATACAGAGGTTAGTAGGGTCATGGTAAAGAATGGGCAAATTTGTCCTGCAAAAAAAGCTTCCACTGGTCAGGCAAGAGAACCCAGAGACAGACAGCGTGTTGGCGATTAGTACAAAGCTAACTAAGAATGCTGTAGCTATGGTGATATGACAGGGTTAATACAGAACAGTGATAATATGAAAACCAGGCCGAACACCAATATAGAAGGAGTAACCTGAAAGTTAATGATTAACCAAAAGCTTGTTTGAAAAGGTAGGTTTTTAATCTAGATTTAAAGATTGAGAGTGTGTCTGAGCCCCGAACAGTAACCGGAAGGCTATTCCAGAGTTGAGGAGCTTTGTGAGAAAAGGCTCTTCCTCCTGCTGTGTTTTTCTTAATGCGAGGAACTAAGAGTAGATGGGCATCCTGTGAACGAAGAGTACGTGACGGGCGATAAGGTATGAGAAGTTCAGTAAGATACTGCGGGCCTAAACCATTTAGAGATTTATAAGCTAAGAGGAGTATTTTATAGTCAATGCGAAATTTTACAGGTAGCCAGTGTAGGGACGAGAGAACTGGGGTGATATGTTCGAATTTTCTAGCTCTAGTGAGCACCCTGGCTGCTGCATTTTGAACTAACTGAAGCTTGTGTAACGCTTTGCACGAGCTCCCTGCCAGGAGCGCATTGCAGTAGTCTAGACGTGAAGTTATAAAAGCATGCACTAGTTTCTCTGCATCTTTTAATGATAAAATATACCGAATTTTGGCAATATTGCGTAGGTGGAAGAAGGCGGTTTTGACTGTATTGGATATGTGGGTATCAAATGTGAGAGTCGAATCAAAGGCTACCCCTAAGTTTTTAATGATGGCATTGTGTTTTACTGTTGAATTATCAAGATTAATAGCAGCATTTCTGAGTGAATGTATCTGAGTATCTGTACCTAGTAACAAGACCTCAGTTTTATCAGAATTTAACATGAGAAAATTTTGCATCATCCAGTCTTTAATTTCAGTTAGACATTCTGTTATTTTACGTAGACTGTTACATTTTACAGCTGTTATCTCTCCCCAGATGAATGTCTTTTTATGGGAACAGTGGGGTCAAAAGCATCTTGAATGTAAGATAATTTGATGTGGTAGAGAGTATGTGTAGAATTTGCAGCATCTGTATGTTTAATACCTCTGGAAAGCACTTTGAGGTCTCCTTGTTGTCCAATTAAAAGGCATTTATACCAGTAACAGGGTTGAAACGCATTGGGAAAACTTCCTTTGGATCCAAGATCTACTGTTCAGCCTCTCACACTTCCTGGTTTAACAAGCTCATTCAAATCATTAGTTCATAGAAAACTGTCCGATGTTTGGCCATCACACTTTGAAGTGTGTTTACGAAGCATGGTCTTTAGTTTAAATGGAAACCTGGGAGTCGCTACATTTTCATAACCTGTGGATGCATGTTAGGATCATCTGAGAATTGCACTGGTGATTTTCTCTGTCAGACCAGGATGGCCGAGTGGTTAAGGCGTTGGACTTAAGATCCAATGGGTGCCTGCCCACGTGGGTTCGAACCTTGTCACTGTTACACTATTGTTTAAATGTGTCTCACTGCAAGGGCTGGGTTTAAACGCAGAGAAAAGACGCCTCTGTGGCCAGCATGAAATTTCCATTTACTTGTTACATGAGGATAGCAGAGTGGTCAAGGTGTTGGATTTAAGATCCAATGGGTGTATGCCCTCATGGGTATGAACCCCGTGTCTGATAGTGGTTGTCTGTTTAGGTAACAGCAAGAAAGATGATTGTCCCTCAACTTCAATCAGTGTTCCCTGAGGAATCCTCTTCCACCCTCCTGCCTAACCTTTTTGGACAAGGGTCGTACTCACTGTGTGTACTTGTAGACAACTTGTAGCTCACAACTAAATTCATAATGCTGAAATTAACTGAAGAAAGCAGCTACAACAGTAACACAACATTTCTGGAAAAAAAATCATGTTTTGCTCCAATTTCTCTATGAACTGTAGTCCTTGGCTGTATCCATTCATTCGTCACACTGGGAAGGCCAAGTGGTTAAGGCGTTGGACTTAAGATCCAGCGGGTTTATTCCCTCATGGGTTCAAACCTAACTCCTGCTAGTGGTTGTTAATCCTGACAAGAAATGAAAAGTTTGTTGCAGGATTTTAAATTAAGGTTAGTTCTAGAGTTCTTCATCTACCCTCCTGCTGAAGGTCTGTGAAAATGGATGGTACGTGCCATGTGCACACTACATGAATTTAAGCCTAATATGTTCATGAGCAGCAGGTAGTGTCGCAGTCACCGCTCCAGGGTCCTGGAGTTTTTGGGTTCATGTCCTGCTCCGGGAGACTGTCTGTGAGAAGTGTTTTTTCTCCCCAAAAACACACGTTGGTAGGTGGATTGGTGACTCAAAAGTGTCCGTATGATTGTGTTTTGCCCTGTGAAGGACTGGTGCCCCCTCCACGGTGTGAACTGGAAGTGTTACAGACACAATGTATGAATGTTCCATTCACAGACACACTTTTTAAATGCATAGGATACTCAACCTCACTTTGGTCTTATTTGAATGGAAAATATTTAAAACTAAATTTCCAAACTCTATTCAAAAATATATTAAAAATAACTTTTGTAGTTTTTCATGACACAATTATCATTTAATACAAACTATGCAATTTTAATTACTAGGTCTTTAAAAGTTGCATGTGAGCGAGCCCTTTTCCTGGATGAATGGGATTTTTTTGTAAAATTAAAGAAAACACGAGTTTTGTATTGGTTTTAATAAAACTTTATTTAGCTGATAAAATTACAGAGCTACACAATGGTTTGCTTATACTTACAATCAACTTTTTCTTTGCACCCAAATATATGTAAAATCATCAGTTCAGGGATTGGTGTCAAAACATGTATATCCTTCTTACAAGTAATTTATGAGTAATTGTAAAAATTAATACAGATTTCCCATATTCATGCATGGAACGAATTCTGTAATATTTTAGTCAACATAAAGTGGGCCGTAGGATTTCTCATTGTTTGCCTGCTTCAAATATCGCACTACATTTATCCTTTAACAGCAGTCTTTTGACAAATCATGAGAATTTGAGAATCTTCCTGTGTTAGCACTTATTCAGTTCAGGGTCGCAGTGGGTCCAGAGCCTACCTGGAATCACTGGGCACAAGGCAGGAACACACTCCGGAGAGGGCAGTCAGTATGTCTCTGTTAACGCATATGCACCTTTAAACAAACACATCTGAAGGTCCACACTTGCAGTTCTCTGTGAATACATCAATGATGTTGGGGATTTTTCCATCCAGTAAAACTCTTCACTCCCTCTGAGCATGGATGCAGTCTTTCTTGTGAATGTGTTGTTTGAGAGAACTCAGTTTTGTAAAACTCTTTCCACATTCTGAGCAGTAATAAGGTTTACCAGAGTGGAGGCGTATGTGTGTCTTAAGGTTACAGAGTTGAGTAAAACCTTTACCACACTCAGAACAGGAATACGGTTTCTCCCCTGTGTGAATGCGCTGGTGTTTTCTGAGAGAAATATGTTGATTAAAACTCTTTCCACACTCTGAGCACTGATGTGGTTTCTCTCCGGTGTGAATGCGCTGGTGGATGTAAAGATGACTTATCTGAGAAAATTTCTTGCCACACTCTGAACAGGAAAACGGTTTCTCTCCTGTGTGAATGAGCTGGTGTTTTTTGAAAGAACTCTGACAACTATAACTCTTTCCACACTCTTTACAGCGATGTGGTTTCACACCTGTGTGAATGCGCTGGTGAAGTTGCAGATTACAAAGATGTTTAAAATTCCTCCCACACTCTGAACAGGAGTACGGTTTCTCCCCAGTGTGAATGCGTTGGTGCGTGTAAAGGTTTCTGATCTGAGTAAAACTCATACCACACTCTGAACAGGAAAATGGTTTTTCTCCTGTGTGCATGCGCTGATGTCTTTTGAGATAACTCTTATAATTAAAAGTCTTTCCACAATCTGAGCAGTCATATGTTTTCCCTTTGTCTGTATTTTCCCGTGTTTGTCTGCCAGGTTTGCTGGGGTGGGGAGTAGCAGCCGAGGATGTGTCCTGAGATCTGGAGTTACAGCACACCGTATCCTCGCATTTAATCTCTCCTGATCTCAGCATTGTTATGAATTCCTTTTGGTGATGTTTCTTGATGTAAGGTAGAAATAGGAGCAGGAGAAGAGATGCAAATGAATGTTATTCTTTTCTAGAAGAGATAAAGGAAAAAGAAGAAAGATGTTAAGCATGTCTGCAGCTGATGTATGTTTATTCCTTCATGGCTATATTATTAATTCATTCATTCTTTCATTGATTCATCTTTTGTAACAGCTTGATGAGGATGATGATGTGTCTGGATGCCTATAAGGAATCTTTGGGCATAAGGCAGGAGCACACCACAGACAGTGGCACAGTCCATCACAGAGCATCACACGTACCTCTGGACAACTTCCCATAGCCATCATGTGTTTTTTTTTATAGTGAGAGAAAACACACAATGGAAACCCAAACACTTGCGATGATATGTAACAGGAAAATTGGTTATCTTCTCTCACTCCTGAGATTGAGGTCTGAGCACCAAGAGCCTCTCCAAATCCCAAGAGATCTAATACTTAATAAAATACTAATATAAGCAAAATAGTTAACTTTATGAGATTTCTCTGTTTACAGATGAATCCACCTCAGGATTTCCAGAGCCCAGACAAATCCCTTATATTTCACATAATCATTTTCGCACAAAAAAGATTTCTGCCCCTGTTTCTGTGAGAGTGAGTCACAAACACAGTGTAAACAGAGTCAAATTCTTACACAGCCCTTTAGTACAAAGCACTTCCCCAAGTACATATCTCTGCAGGCCAGAGGCCCGCAAGTGGGCGGAAACCAGCAAGTGGGCGGAAACCAGCAAGGGGGAGGGGCGTACGCAGCAAGTGGGTAGAAACCAGCAAGTGGAGGATCAAGTTGTTTAGTGGGAAGGTGAATGTATGAAAAGCAGGCTTTGTGATTTGAAAAAAGGGCATAGTTTCTCTCCAACAGAACTAGATACCCTCTACTAGTTTTATAGTTTAAAATATGAGGTTTCAGTGAAAACGAAATACATAGCACTTTTGATATTTTAATTATATATTTTTGGTAATCTGATTATGGGGTGAACTGCAAACTTATGAAATCCATTAGGTCTCTCATGTCTACAATCATTATTTTAATTTGATTACAGAACTAGGACTGTATTATTTGTTTTGTACTCAGCACAGTATTGGATTATAATCAGTTTAAATGTGTAAGCCCTTAAGTAACACTTATGGCCCACTATTCAAATAAATATTTAAAGCAGCTCCCTTCCATTAATGGACATTGGAGAAATGGTGCTAATAACTTACAAATATTCATAATATTCAGCAAACCTACCATGAGCACTCAGTCATAGTGGGTGTATATGACAATAGAGTCAGTGCCTGTAGCTACAAGTTAGGTGAACTTAATAAGATGTAAGTTCACAATAATGTAGTTATGGTTTAATGAATTCCAAGATAGTGGTGCAACCTTTCAGGAAATTTGGCTCAACTTAAAACTAAGAATATAAAAGACATTCAGAGAAGTTCAATGTGCTTCATCTAGTTTCTTTGGATGGTTTTAAATGATTCTTTAAAAAAGTATGTCCTTGTTGTAGAGTATAATGTATTACTCTTTGCGTTCAGATGATCACGCATGCTTTGATTTGGCATCAGAACCAGGTCCTGGAACACCCTACTCACAAAATTAGTTGAATCAAGTTTGCTTGAACAGGTAGAATAGGATCAGAATTGGATAACACTGGCTTAGACTGTCAGAAAGCCTCCCTTTATACTTACCTGGATTGTGCATGTGAATTTGTAGAAGGACTATCATTCATTGATTCATTCATTCATTGTCTGAAACTGCTTTTCCAATTCAGGGTCATGGTGGGTCCGGTCCGGAGCCTAACTGGAATCACTGGGTTCAAGGCAGGAACACACCAGTCCCTCACAGAGCGACACACACACACACACACACACACTCATTCACACTGAGTCGCCAATCCACCTACCAACTCCTCACAGACAGTCACAATGAGTGTGGCTCAAACCCACAACCTCCAGGTCGCTGGAGCTGTGTGACTGCAACACTACCTGCCGCACCACCATGCTGCCCTATCAATTTATTTTAATATAGTTCATTTATCCTAAGTTAAATAAACAAATACATTTTGTGGAATTCTACATAAATAAACATGAAAATAACAGATAAAGACAGACCATAACTGAACACTATTAACAAGAAATTGGCATTGTTACATAAGCAAACATTATCATTCTCAGTACATGTGGTCTCAGTTAAATGGTTATTCTCTTTTTTTTTTGCAAGAATTTCACATATTAAAACAACCACAAACAAGTCTGTAAATCACATGATGCTGAAAATGTACTCCATATAATGTACTCAATGTTTACAAGGTACAATATTAACACTGAACACAGAACAGTTATTACATGGTCAACAGGCATACAGCTGTACTACAAAATACACAATAATCTAACACAATGTCCCAAAGAACTAACTGACATTCTCTTAAACTTCCAAACAATGCTCAAACAGAGCAATTTGAGCTGCATTAGTTACAGAGATTTGTTAGAAGAAAGAAAATAACTAGGATACCTATTTTGTGCGGGACATTTTACACAAAGTAGGACATCACAGTTAACCAGAGAGCCTAGGTTTTTAAAAGTATCAGACTATACACACTGTCTGAATTGTGGTGTATAAGGTGCCCTGCAGTCTAGTATCTGTGCCTTAAGAATTGAGGTGAGGGGCCCTACAGTCCAGTTTCCATGCCTTAAAAATTCTGGGGTGAGGGGCATGGCGTAACCACAAACATCGCATTGACCCTGAGACCCTGTTCATCAACACAAGCTTTTAGAAACAGCTCCATATCAGCCCTGTTTTTAAAAACAAATAAAATGGGTTCTTTAGCCTCTGGGTCATCTCCAGAGCCTTTATGCCAACTACATATCTCGAAACCAGCGAGGTGCTTGAGTCGTGTTTAAAATGTTATTCCGTGCTCACTTGGAGCTGTACGGCCCACTTGGAGCTGCCTCCGGCCTGCAGAGATACCCTTCTCAACGTCGCCGGGAAAAACGCCAGGTATTGTCTTGAATCTTGCCAAAAGCACATGCGTGAATTCGAACACGCTATACTTCAGTAAAATCAGCTTATTATTACATTTATTATTATAAATGGGCTGTTTGGAAACAGCCAATGTTAAGGTCCATATCACCTGCCTACTCTCCGTTATTCCACCCACCCCCACCTCCCGTCATACAGCCAGTGCCTGTGTTACTCCTCCAGCCAGTCGTCACGTCTTCAAGGTAGCGATAATTAACCACTTAAAACTATTTTATTTCTTTTTTATTACTGTTACCACTGTATTTCTTTTATCTTTAATAATGTTACATGTATTTTTTTTTACTAATTTGAGAGTGTTGTATACATATATCAGTGCAAAAAGGGCGAATTTCGGGGTGGGCTGGAACACATTAATTGCTTTTCCATTATTTTAAATGGGGAAAATTGACTCGAGAAATGAACCAGGTCACGGAACGGATCAAGTTCGCAGGTAGAGGTTCCATTGTACAATGCAAATTAATACATCTGTTACCAAACCAGCTGTAAAATATGTTAAATAAAATGCACAACTACTCATTCACTCATTAAAACAGAGCTTTGTTTCACTATAAATTCCCCCTAAACAAAAAGCTATATAAATTACACAAAGATTCATTGACATTTATGTGTATTTATATGTTTTTTTAGTAAGTATTTGATGGAGAACAAATTAAGTACACTTAATGAAAAATATAGTGAGAAATAAAAACAAAAGTATAAATACAGAAGCAGAACAATTATATTTATTCTTCAGTGTGAATAAACTGTAACTCTTTAAGGTCAATTGATTAGGTTTAATGCCTTTTTTTTTATCTTTTATTTAGTAAATTAATTACTTTGGTCTTACAGGGCAGTAGTGACAAAAAGTTCCTTTACCCAATAAGAGTATGAGTATCTGTCACAAACTGAAATAAAGCAAAATGGTTAACATGTCATCAGGATTTTAACCTAAAATTAGCTTCAGAATATGCTATGTGACCCCTTTGACAAAATAAGAAATGGTCCTAATGAACAGCTCATTCGTTCTGTTTTATACTCCTTTTTGTCATTTAATGTAAACAGGGTCTGGGCTCTGATGGGTTAACAAGTCACCCACCATCTTTACTTCATCAGCTGCCCAAAGAAAGAATGCTCCACAACTTCAAAATGTTAAACTAACAATCCAAAAGGGATAGGATTTTAATTTCTATGTTGAACATAACATTTTTATTTAGTTATTTATTTATTTCATAGCAATGCGCTGGTCCTTTATATGCACACACAGAAATACCCACTGGGAATAATAATAATAAAAAATATAGCCGCAAGCGACAATTCCCGGGGTCCAAGCTGGTATTCGCTGCTAGTTGAACAATGTGCTAGCATATGAGCTGTCCTGAGATAGTAGGGGCTTTTGGGGCAGTTTGTGTAGTGTTTGTAAGGTGTTCCATGCTGTCCTGGCATTTCTTTGGAGGTGTAGCATGAGATTGAGGAGTAGCGGATGACAGAGACAGCATAGAGCACAGAAGTCACTCTGGAGTTGCACCCTGGTTTCTCACCCTTGTGAGAAATGTTCAGGACCCAAAAACAGCAGATATGATGTGGAGTTGCTTGTACTGGAGTCAGTTATCAGTGGACAGAAGACACTGTGTGCTGGATGTGTTTGGTTGTGGACTATTCTCAGTCCAGCAGTGATGCTGAGGGACTTACAACTCCAACACCTGAGTCATACCTGCGGTATGGGTGTCCAGACCATTGAAGACCAGGGTGAAAGCAAGCAATCTTTGCAGAGCAAGAGCATAGCACATGGCATTTCCTGATACAGGAGCCACACTTTAAGACAGATTTTGTAGTGGTTTTAAATGTGATCATTGGTGTTCTGGTGTCTCAGCAGAGTAGGATTGTAAGAAGAAGGGGTAGTGGATGAGTAGGTGAACTTCTGGTATGCAGACAGGTGAACGTGGGGCTTAGGTTACAGAGACAGCACAGAGCACAGAACTGACTCTGGAATTTCACCCTGGATTCTGACCCAATGTTCAGGACCTCCACAAAACAGATATGATTAGGGTGGTGGATAATTCTCAGCACTGCAGTGACACTGACATTGTGGTGATAGGTCAGTGTGTGTAGCGCTGTTATGAGTGGATAAGACACAGCAGTGCTGCTAGAGATTTTAACACCTGTGTCAACTCACTGTCCACACTGAGAGACATATATTTTATTGGTCAAACTTATAGACATAAATTCAGACACAGTTGCACATACATTCTCAGCATTGTAGTGATATTGACATCGTGGTGCTATGTCTGTGTGTATTGTGCTCTCATGAGTGGATCAGACAGAACAGTGCTGCTGGATAATTTTAAAACCTGTGTCCACTCACTGTCTACACTGTTACACACACATACTCTGTTGGTCCACATTATAGATAAAAAAAAGGCAGAGACTGTAAGGCATACATTTGCAGCATATCTGCTTTGTGGGTGTCCTGACCATTGAAAAACATATGAAAAGGGGCAATGAAAGTATGCAGAGCAATAGATGGACGCCTCTCTGTAGTTTTAGATCTACAGCGTGCTCCTGTGGACAGTGGAGCTGAAAACATGGACACTCAAACCAAAATAAGGAGGTGGTCATGATGTTTGTCTTATGTTTAGATCTGCTTTCAAATGTCTGTGTCCTCTGGCCCTCTCTGACTGGCAGAGGGGAGGGGAGGGGGAGAGGTGACTCTGTGTGAGGAGGAGAGGGAGGGGCTGAGGGGGGATTCTGAGGAATCTGCAGGATGAGATGTAGGGGACATATATTTGATCATAAACTAGTCCTTGGATCAAAACCTAATATGGACATATGTGGTATCATGAGAATCTTAAGAAGCTGAACTTTAATAATTATCAAAAAAATGTGGAACTTTCCTTACTGTGTGATTGCAGCCTCTGCTTAAAAAGAGCAGTATGGCTTGTCTTAAAAACTTCACATAACTAACAGCTGAAACTGAAAAATGCTTTAGCCATATGTTATGAAAACGCACAAGCTCCTTTCCCATGGTCTTCGGAATATATCTATCTCATCTTGCTGGTACTGCATCTCTAGGTGGCAGTGTAATCAATTAATAACCTATGCAACCAGTTGTTGTCTGATTGTAGCGCCCCCTTTCCATGCAATGTGGTCCTATTTAGCAGACTACTTCAGAGTAATGACGTACATATGTGTACCAAGTTATGTTTGATTTAGGTGAAGTTTGTTGTAGTTATAGCTCAAAGAGTGCATGGAGCCCCGCCCATGCATATTTGTTAAATTACTGCCGCACCAGCGTGTCAAAAGTTCCAACTTTTTAAGATAATTACTTATCTGCAGTCTATACAGATTTCAAAAATACCAGTTGTTTATTGATAAGACAAATTTCCAGGGAGGAGTTTGAAAAGCTCCATTTTCACATACCTGACTATTGTGGATAAACTATGCATTTTTTGACAATAGTTGTAATTGCAAAGTTGTAAGACACTATGCAGAGTATGCAATAAAGCAAACTGCTTGTCAATATGTTTATATTTCGCTGAGATATTCCATATTTCCATGTAGAAATTTTGAATTGTGCCCCCTAGTGGATATCGTAATGAAAATTGTTGTGTGCTTAGTGCTGCCATGGACATACCATGCAAGTGTCATGATGATAGGACCTTGTTATGGTCATGAAACAGCTGCTGAAATTTGATAGGTCGATGGCGGCCATGTTTTTTCGAATATGACATCATCGTCATAGAATCTAAGTCAGCTCATCACACACTACATGCATACCAATCGGCATGTTAATCGGACAATCCTGTGAAGCGTAACAAATTTTTTTGCTGTTATAGCGCCCCCTAGGCTTGCAGTTGCACAGCCAAGTACTTATGGCTTCCAGCCCTTATAGGGATCAAGCATGTGAAGTATCGTAACATTCGGATAAAGCGTGTGAGTTATAGCTGTATTTGTGTGATTTTTGGAACACGAGCTCCACCCATGTATTTGGGCGGAGTCTGGAAGCCGACAAGTGATGAAATTCCAACTTTTTTTGAATAATTATTAAAGTTCAGGTTCTTAGAATTCTGCTGATACTCCATATGTCCATATTGTGTACATTACCAGAGACTAGTTCGTGCTCAAAAATGTGTGCAATTTTGCATATTATGCAAATTAGCTCAAAATCTAAGTTGGAGGAGCTTATGGGTTCTATTGGCTTTTTTGTAGGGTCTGACCTGAGGAATCAGAGAAAAAAAGAATTTCGTCTCTACACTACACGGGTTAGGAGATACACATGCAAACGCGTTTCACGTAGCTATAGCGCCACCATCAGGCTGATCGGGCTGATTCTTTGCGGCCGAGTAGCGGGAGGGTTTACTACCAGTTGACCAAATCACAAGTCTCTAGTACCTACGGTTTGGGCTGCCCATCGCGTTTCATCGGAGAAAAAGAAAAAAAAGAAGAAAAAACGGAACAAAAACAATAGGGCTCCAGCACTTGCAGTGATTGGACCCCTAAAGAAAAAACGGAACAAAAACAATAGGGCTCCAGCACTTGCAGTGCTTGGACCCCTAAAGAAAAAACGGAACAAAAACAATAGGGCTCCAGCACTTGCAGTGCTTGGACCCCTAAAAACATACATTAATTCAAATGTCTAGGTTTAGGAAAATCATATAATTAAATAATATCAAACTGTTCAGTAATTGGTTACTCTTTTCTTTAAAATAGGTGGTAAAATGCAAAATTAGCTAAGGTTATTTTATTGAATTATATTTTTTAGAGAATAAACTCGTAAACAATAGAAAATTAGGTCGGCAAGCAGTTCTGTGTAGTGATTGGACAAACTTGTGGTTGCCAGGACTGAGTCACAGACAGTTAAGCCAATGAATGCCCGAGAATCACTTGTTTGAATTTGAGCGCCAGCTCCACCTGGAAACGTCACGTTCATTTACTCACAGTTCAGCCAATGAATGCCCGAGAATCACTTGTTTGAATTTCAGCACCAGCTCGACCTAGAGACCTCAGTTTCAGTTACTGAAACACAGGATATTGCACAGAAGTTTGCTCAGAGACGCTGCTCATGCCATGTTTTAATGCTCAGCATCAACTAAAGGTAATGTTCTACTTTTATTTCTTTCCAGATACCTGCTGTTTTTCTGGGAGTAAAACGATATATGTTGTATGAAGTTAGTAGCATTCAGACATCAAGTTATTGTATGAGACATTGCTTTACAAAAGTTTTGGTCTAAATTTATTTTTATATTAATTGAAAAATGTATTTAATATCAGACCACTTCAGTGGCTTAACATTACTTTATATCACTACAATGTAATTATGCAAAGAAAAAAAAAAATCAGTGGAAATTCCCTTTAATGTAATTCTGCATGTTTTATGTTTAGTGTTGGCAGACAATATCAAACCTTAATTAGTTTGTAGTCTTGAGATGATTTATTGTGTAATGTTAACAAAACGAGTTAGCAGTAAACAGTTAAAGTGAAATATGGTAACAATGTAAGAGTGATATCCTCATGAAATTTGTATAGCTTTTTGACATCTTTTGGGGAACCATACTTGAATACATTTTTAACACCATCCTTCCGTCCTGTCATTTCTGTCCCTGGTTTGTCAGGAAAAACCCAGTTTAATCCAGTCATCAGGAATGCACTTCGCCTTGTTCCCATACTTTCAGAATATTCTCAGAAGTAAGGGAATGTCATCAAGGTATGTTGGTTTTTGGTTGTGTTCACACAAATAAAAATATGGATTATGGCTTAGGAATGTGATATAGCAGTGTTTTAAGGGTGATCTGCCAATGTAGTAGGATTCAGTTTAACCTGGTCTGAAATAATTGAAAAACAAAATTATCTACCTGCTTTTCTTGATTTTTGGCTAACCTGCAGCTTAAGGTTTTACTAGATATATTTGCAGAGCTGATTAGCATAAGGGTCTACATGACTACCAGGTCACATGTCAGATAGAAATCAAGAAAAAGGGGTCAGAAAGAAAGGTTCAATCAGCTATTCAGATAAAGCTCAGTAAAATCAGTAAGACTTAGCTTTATGTCATATATGGCCCACGCACTGTAAAGTGAGCATATATTTAAAAGGTATGGTCCAGATCTGGCTCATACAGTTGTGGCCAAACATACTGGCACGCTTTAATTGTTTGGTATTAAAAAAAAAACCATTATATTCAGAAATACATGAATATGTACTAACTTTATGTAACTAGAGTATTTTTGTAGCATGTCCAAATACAATAAAAAAATTTTGACTTGTCATCATACATGCATTCATCTCAAAAAAAAAAAAAAAAATTTAAATATGAAGCATAGTAGTATATGACGTGGACAGGATTAAAGACACCCTTCCCTAAAACGTGCCCTGGACTTTCCCTAAAAAGCACTGACAAGGTGGAAACAGGTGATGCATTTCAAATTACAGTGGTGAATGTGTACTTCTTACTGAACAAACATTCATGCCAGAATTGGCCCACATGTCTAAAGGTCAACCAGCATTTTTAAGTCAGAATCTGCCCAAAACTGTATATTTGGGGTTATCATGGTTTCAGATTTTTGGATTTAATATTATGATGACATGCATGCTAAATTGATTTTAAAAAATGTGCACAATGTCAATTAATGTAAACTAATTGCAGGGTAAAATTATTAACATTTTGTTTTTCTCCTTACAGATGAAGCAGTGGCCACTGGTTTAATGATGGCTAACAACACTGGGAGAAACTTTCCACAGTGTTCAAAGCCTGGAGTTATGGAATTGTCTTCTCTTCTTTTCCCAACCCATCTGCTAAGAGTCCCGTATCACACATGTTGCTGATGACATGTGGGTGAATATCGATGTATGCCTCCTCAGATACAACTCTGCTACTGCCTCTTTTGAATGGCTACTGGTGCAACTCGACCAAGCAGATAAACACACTAGAAGGAAAGTGCTATCAACAGATGCCTGTGCCAACCAACTACGCTCAGGTGTGTTGTGGCTAGAGCGCCATCTACTCACCTAGACTGTTACTCTCTGGTTCTGGCTGATGTGACTGGCCCTTGTGCTTTGTATTAACTCATTTGGAATTCCTCATTTGAGAGTCATAGTTGGTGTAGCATACTGTAACACTAGTTGTACAATTTGCTTATTTGTGCTGTGGAATTGATTTTATTTTTTTTCCCCCTTTTTTTTAAGTAAGTATATGTTGCCACTGTATATGTACATTCTACAAATAAATTGATACTGATATACTTCATATAGTTTATTTTGGAAACACTAATTATACATTTTTAAAACTTTGACTGAATTTTTACTGAATGTTTAACCTGTAAATAAGTGTTTACTAATCTTTTTGCTTAGATTTGTTTGAGCAGGTGGCTCAGTTGTCATAATGGTTGAAATTCAAATGTCAAAATAAATGACTACGTATTGAGCATTGAGCTTCACTAAAAAATATTAAGAAAACACTAGTGTGCATTTATGTAAAATTAAAGTATACCATTCTATGCTGAAGTTAAAGGTGATTTTGCAAAATGTTCAAATAACTAAGTGTATTGATTTCTGTATTTAAATACTGGAATTTATAGAACAATATAACCTGACAAGGAATGTATTGTAAGATTACTGTTATTTTTACATGACACTATTTTTTTATGGTATATAATTGTTAGATAACATTTCTGAAAATATATTGAAAAAATAAAACCTAGATCTGTAAACACCCTAACAACAGAATTTTATATAGGGTTAAATTTGTGTAAATTTACAATATTGTTCTGTATTTAACCAGAAACCTCCAGTACTATAATAGTGAGATCTCATGGAGAAACAGTACATCATAATAGTTAGTAGGCACATTAACCAACATTTAAAGGTTATGCTCTGTACATTTATACGATAAGGACATTTATTGACCGGTTCCTGCTGTAGATTGACTGAATAATTCTTTGAAATAACATAGCTAAACCTTTTATTTAAAAGAGGGCAACTTTCAAGTTACAGACCTTAAATGTATTTTTGCAGTATTTCCTTAATTTAATTACATCTTAATAATGTATTTTAAGGATGAAATCTCATAATTGTACTACAATTTGGCTGTAAAAAACATATATTGTGAATGATTGTGATTATACAGTAATAAATTGTTAAATTATAGGATTTTACTGTAATTTTACGGGATTTGTTTGGCAACTTTTGCTGCCAGACATTTTACCATTTTTAAATGTGTTTTTTTTTTGTTGTTGTTGTTTTTTTTTTTGGTTGTGATCGTTTCTTTAGGTAACTGCAAGATTGATGATTGTCCCTCAACTTCATTTAGTGCTCCATGAGGAATCCTCTTCTATCGTCCTGCTGAACATCTTTGGACAAGGGTGGTAGAACTCATGGTTGTTTTGTTCTTACACCATCTGCACACTGTGTACTTGTAGACAAATTTCTGCAGCTGACAACTAAATTCGTAATCATGAAATTAACCAAAGAATGCAGCTACAGCAGTAACAGGTCCATTCAGGAGTAAATTTTAGTGTCACACCAGGATGGCCAAGTGCTTAAGGCGTTGGATTTAAGATCCAAAGGGCGCACACACATTTAAATGAGTTCTTCAACTGAAATTGATAATAAACTGGGTTTGAACCAGTGAGAACATATACTCATTGGAGGTTAAGTCCAACAGCTTAACCACATACTGGTCTGACATGCAGTAGATATGAACAGGGAAATCATCTGGAAGAAGGCGAAAAAAATTCCATGACAGTAATTGTGAGAAATCTTAAAAGAGGGGGATCAATCTTCTTTTTTAACATCACACCCCTAGTTTAATAAAATACTCGTCTGAGCTGTAAAAGGAAGAAAATAGAGTCTCTGTTGGAGCTATGCTGGGTCCTCATGAGAAATGGGTAAAGCTTAACGACACAGCTCACAGGTGGGTCATGTCCAACTACAAGAAGAATCTAGCTTGGTTTTCCCGGTACTGACATTATATGGCAGATAGAGCAATCACTCATGAATGAGTAAAAGAGAGAGAGTGAGAGAGAGGTGTGTGTTTGTCTGTGAGAGAGAAACAGGAAGAGTGCATGCAAGTCGTGTTTAAGTGAGCAAGCAAGCCAGGGGAGAAGGTGTGCGTGAGACTTGATTTCACAACAGTACTTTAAACGTGAATTACCCTCAGCAGCAGGTAGGGGGTGCTCAGGAGACAAAAAAAGTCAATTCTTACATTGTATGTCTTTAAGTTCTACTCCACAATATACACAAAACCTAGTGATGACACCAGCGCTGACAAGACGAGGGAGGGTGTCTGTTTCAAGGGTATAGAATTAGCATGGATGGAGGTGACATGTCCCCATCAATAATTTGATCCCTTAAAAAACAACCTGATTTGTCAATTTCACATTCTCTACTTAAGTCCTGCCTCCCGGTAACACACATGACCAATGTGATTGGCTGTGATTTTCCCTGCTGTCACCTGAGTCACAGATGCAACATGGGTGACACAAGCGACTAAGGATGGCAGCAAAAAAAGAAGGTGGACATAAGGAGCTATTTTTCAAAGGAATGTGTAAGTCACGTAAAGTCAACTTCTCTAATGAAATGAGTCCATCATGATAACGTAAATGGCAGTGAGTGGTGTACAAACATTTTTATGCCAGTGGACAGATATGCTTGCTGTCTGGGATATTAGGTGTATTTGTACACAGTATCGGTATTGGTATTGGTATTGGTATCACTGATAACAGCCTGAATTTTACTCAGTATTGGATTGGAAAAGAAATCAGTGGTATAGAACATCACAAGTTTCAACACCCTGGTAATGAACTATGAAATGTTAACACTCAGGTAGATAAGACATGAAAATACCAAGGAACATCTTGCAGAAAAATACATTTTCTGTGAAATGTAGTGATATTTATTCTACAAAAACTGTTCAAATCATGTTAAATATAAAATATAAATATTTGCCTGTTACATTAATCTGTGCCGTTTTTCACCATTAGATATCACCATTAAACCACAGCAAACTCTACAGTTTACATTCTGCCATAGTTAAACACTACAAAAAAATAAAATTAGCAGGACAATTTACTTTGTATTTTTTTCTAATGCTGTATTTGAAAGACAAAGCCTTCAGCCCTTGATCATGTTTCTGTTCATTAAAGTTGTAATGATATTTTGTAGGGTCACTGAAACTGTAAAGCAACATCTTTCCTAAAAATGTTATTTTACAGCTAATACAGGACCACATATTTGTTGCTTTAAATCCTTGCAGTGTATTTTCTATGGAAGCATGTCTGTACAAATATGAAAATGAAAATTGGCAAAAAAAATTCAAGATAAACATAGAGAAGAAAAGAGAGTGAGGGAAATAGTGAGACAGATTAAAGAAAATGTAAGATACTTTAAAATATAAATTTTGCATTTATATTATAAAGTAAATTATTCATATTCATGTTTACTTAAGTTAAAGTACCCAAGCCTTTTATTCTGAAAAATCTGCTACCAAAGCTGTGTCCATCTACAGAGTCTGCATTTATTCAATCTGACAGAAACGCACTGAGGAGTCTGAACCAATCCAGAGCCCAGCACACGGGTTCAGTGAATGTGGAATTTGGATTTATTCCATCTGACAGAAACTCACCGAGGAGCCTGAACTCCAGAAATAAAACCCTGGACAGAGGGGTTCAGTGAATGTGGTGGTGAATGTGTGTAAGTGTGTGAGTGTGTGTGTGTCAGTGGAGACGCTGTAGAAGGACAGAGTGCCGGCCGGACAGTCCACATACACTCCTACTCTCTTAGAGCCAGAGGAAGGACAAGGTATAGCAGTGCTGATCTTATTGTGACAGACAGAGTAACTGTCATTAGAGCAGGTCAAACACCAGGACTTTTCATTCCGTCCAAACCAACTGTCCTCACCGTCTCCTTTTCTCCTGATTGATTTATACGCCACTGAAACATAAACCCCCTTCCCACTCCACTCAGTTTCCCAGTAACAGCGTCCAGTCAGACTCTCTCTGCACAGAACCTGCCTCCAGTGATTGTATCTCTCTGGATGATCAGGATACGACTTTTCCTCCTTCACACGCTCCACCTTCCTATTTCCCTTAGACAGAGAGAGTTCTTTGTGTGCTGTGTTTGGGTCCAGTGTGAGCTCACAGGCATCTGCACACAGCAAGATACACAGCACAAAATTAGATACATTACACGAAATATACACGACAAATACAGGACACAAAAAAACAAGACACAATTAATTTCACAATGCATAATCACCTCATAACACACCAAAGACCCCAGAGCTCCAAGGCTTAGGCCAGAGGACCAAAACCCTCTCTGCTCAACATTTCATCTGTTATCGATCAACTCTACTGCTTGTGTAGGAGTCAAGAGGGGCATTGATACACATGGTTGGCAGTGGATGATGAGGACATGAGGAAAGCCACAACAGAGGCCCATATATACCCCGCATCGACTTTAGTCAGACACTGCCCTGGTAGGCATATTACATTTCTCTGTCCTTAACAGACGCATCTTCAGACTCTGCCTCAGCTGCTGTCTCCTTCACCTCAGGACACAGTGTGCTTCAGTGAGGGACAGTTTTTCTGTCTTGCTTCACAGGCCCAGTTTTCCTGATTACAGCTCATAGTTTCCTCATTTCTCTCTTTCATTTGTATTCTTGATAAATAAATTCTCCCTGTTTTGGCCACAATGAAAAGTAACATGAAAATATACTAGTTCTGATATGAAAGCTCTGTTAGTAAATCTACTAATTTATTGTTGAACAGGGTAGAGATGCTTCCTGATGAATGAATTGCTTACACCTCTCAGTACACTTTTACATTTAATTATTGTTTAAAATGTATTAATCTCCACCGCTAGCCCTTCTACATCCTCACGATTAAGAGTTGCCTCCTGAACCAGTCATCAAAGACTGAGCGGACTGTGTCTACATCTAAAAGCTGTATATGTTTGGGAGGAATATGACTGCTGTACTATTATCTGATTCTTTTAAACATGAAGGTGCTGTGAGGGTTGTGTGGTTTAGTGTCACAGAATGTCTATTTTAACCGGAGCACCTGGAGGAAACCCAAGCGGACACAGGGAGAACAGACCACACTCCTCACAGACAGTCACCTGGAGCGGGACTCAAACCCACAACCTCCAGGTCCCTGGAGCTGTCACAGAGACATTACCTGCAGCTTCACCGTGCTGCACTTATTACACATCAATAAAATTTGAAAATAATTGAACTGACTTTTAATTCCTGTTTTGTGTAATATAAATACTAAATGAACACTAAGTAGTATTTCTAACTTATAATTAAATCTTCAAAACATAGTTAACACTATGTATCTATAAAGGAAACCAAAAATCAAATAATTCAAGTCATCATCTTATAAGGTCCATACATTGAAGGCTTAATGATGCATTAAGATCACTGAACACAATGAACTTACATTTCTTTGGACTCGGGTCAATTCTGATCTCTCCTGCATGGTCCGCCCTGAAAAACAAAACACTTTAAAAACCCACTCAAGCTAGTTTATTGTCTCAAAACCTCACTGCTCATTTACAGGTATTGATTTTCTCTACAGGTTTAAGTCATCTGTGCTTCATTAATATCTTATATGTACACTGTTATATTATATGTTAATTACACTGTTACAGGACTGTCTTTATACCATCTAATGGAATATGATGCCATTTCAAACTTAAGTTAATTAATCATATCACACTAAGCACTTAGTGTGTATCATGAGTATAAAAGGTCAATTTAATTATATTCACATTTAATTAAATGCATCTGTAGTTTCCCATTTAAAAACATTTAAGCAAGATATTTTTTTACACTGAGTCAATCAGAAATATAAACCAATACTGTTTACAAATGTTAACAAGTGATTTACTACTTCACCCAGGTTAATTGTTCACTATTGAATGACTTCAAGTAAACACTGACATACCACCCTTTTCTCTGTGGTCTCACACAACACAAACAACAACTCGCATTCCACACTGGATTGCATAAATGGGGAGTGGGGTGAATTTTGGAAGACTGAAGACAAGCCGTGCAGCTGCATTTTGGATCAACTGAAGGTACAGTAGAAATCTGCATGACCGAGTCAGGTTCGCGATATGGGTTGCAAATGATAGCTGCCCATCCACAAACACACCAAGGCTCCGTCCATCTTCAGACAGAGCAATCAAGGGATGAACAGCAGCTCAATCTTGATAGGATTGAGCTTCAGGTGGTAAGCTGTCATCCAAGAAGAAATGTCAGTCAGACATGATAAGATGCAACAGTAAACCTGATAGTCAGATTTTGGGAGGGAAAGCATTAGTTGAATGCCATCAGCAAAACAGTGGTAAGAGAAACCATGAGAGGTAATAATATCGCCAAGAGAACGGACACCAGTGGAGAAGCTGCATGGAGCAGAAGTAGATCAGTTCCTGGCAAGAGCCACCCTTCAGATAAGACTCAAACCATTTCCATGCCAATCTAGTGGTTATGAGTTTGTTGAGGACAGAGAGGAGGATCTTGTGGTTGACTGTGTCAAAGGTCGTGGATATTTTATTGCACTTACACCTAATCTGATTAGTTTTTGGCTTATTGGATTTTGCTTCCAATACTGACTTTGAAGGGGCAGCACGGTGGCACAGCAGGTAGTGTCACAGTCACACAGTTCTAGGGACCTGGAAGTTGTGTGTTCGAGCCCTGCTCCAGATGACTGTCTGTGAGGAGCTTGGTGTGTTCTCCCCGTGTCCGAGTGGGTTTCCTCTGGGAGCTCCGGTTTCCTGGTGGATTAGCAACTCAAAAAAGTATCCCTGTTGCCCTGTGAAGGAGTGGCACCTCCTCCAGGGTATATTCCTGCCTTGTGCCCAATGATTCCTAGTAGGCTCTGGACCCACCACGACCCTGAACTGGATAAGCGGTTTCAGATTATGAACGAATACTGACTTTGACTTTCTCACCTATCAATTGTAGCTTTAAATGCTTGTCTGCTATAAACAAGTATCAAAATAGCTGCCCAGCACAAATTACACACCTGAATATTTCCAGTTTGTACATTGAATCCTTCTTTTTATCAGTGATAAGCTTTTCTCCAGTGTCTCCTGGGTGATTGCAGGACAGATCCAGTTCTTTCAGATTTGAGGGGTTTGAATTCAGAGCTGAAGCCAGAGATGAACATCCTTTCTCTGTGATGATACAATGAGACAATCTGCAGAGAACAGGACATAATTAACCATTTAATTTTCACCACCCAGTAATGGACTTGCACCCCATCCATTGTGTGTTCCAGCCTTCCACAAAGTGATTTTGGGTGATCTCTGAACCGACAGAGACTGGGAAAAGGATAAAGTGGTTACAGGAAATGAATGAATATATGAACAAACTGTCATTGGGCAGCTTGAAAATCAAAACAAAAACTGAAAAACTAATTTTGTCAATCTTGGGTTCTTAACCTTAGCGTTTTGTGATATTGTATATGTCAAAATACTACTTGGATCAAACACCACAGCAGTTTAAACAGCTGTTCAGAATGACTGGTTTTAGAGTTTGTTCATTTAAATAAATTATGTCACAGTTCAGTTCAGCTCAAGAGCAAAGATATGAGGGGCAATTAGCAAAAGGACAGGTTTTTAGTCTGTTTTCATGCAGTTCTCCTTTTCACCATTTTCTCTGTACTCTTATTTTTCTGTGCATATAGTATCTATTTTGCTCTGTTTAACCTCAATTTTGTGTTCTCACATAAATGCAGGTCCAGAGATATGACTGCAGAGGCTCTATGCACTCAGTGTACAATGCATAAATGCTAAAGGTTTGCCACTGTTCCTCGAAAAAATCCTAGTGGAAACACTGTCCTCATTTATACCACACTATGAACATGCTGGTGTTGAAGTTCTAAAATATATTTGCATACACAGAGGATGAAACTTTCATGCAACTGATGCATTGCAGTAAATTAAGTTTAACATTTTACCACTGTTTTACCAGTTCACAGAAATCTCACCTCAGCGTCTCCAGTTTACAGTGTGAACTCTTCAGTCCTTCACAGAGCTTCTCCACTCCTGAATCCAGCAGGTCATTGTAGCTGAGGTCCAGTTTTCTCAGAGAGTTCTCTGATTGTAAAACTAAACTCAGCTTTTCACAAGTTTGTTCTCCAAGACCACACACATCTAGTCTGTATAGTGAAAGCAAGCAAATTACTAAGTAGCAAAGGATAACTGGATTAATTATAAAGGCTTATTTATTTACTACCTTTTATAATTAAGTTATACATTTAAAGGGTTTAAACAGTTTAACAATAATACTAGCCTCAGTGTCTCCAGTTTATGATATGAACTCTCCAGTCCAGCACAGAGCTCCTCTACCCCTGAGTCCTGCAGGTTATTCTCACTGAGATCCAGATTTTTCAGACAGTTTTCTGATTGCAGAATTGACCGCAGACTGCCACAAGCCATTTTCCTGAGTTTACACATTGAAAGTCTGTAAAATAATGCGTATAACAGTTCTTTGATACAACTCACAGCACAAAAC
The DNA here is from genome assembly GCF_029633855.1 of Hoplias malabaricus. NCBI lineage: Eukaryota > Metazoa > Chordata > Actinopteri > Characiformes > Erythrinidae > Hoplias > Hoplias malabaricus. Next base: position 82,280,874 of record NC_089801.1, read on the forward strand.
AATAAGTTTCAATTCTGTTGTACAACATTGTAAAACTTAATACCACAGAATATCAGTGATGCTGACCTGAGTGTCTCCAGTCTTTTCAGTGCCTCTGAGAGCAATTCCAGCCTTGAACCCTGCAGGTCACTGTAACTAAGATCCAGTTCTTTCAGAGAGGAGTTTTTTGACAGTAGAGCTTCACTCAAAGTTTTAATTAAGGTTTCTGTGAGATTACAGCCAGCTAATCTACATAATAAGAAAAAAAGAGAGTGAGTAAAGGAATGTATATTTGCTAGTTGGCTGTATTTGAATTGATCTGTTTTTCTTGTGATTTTTAAATGTGTAAAAACTACTGGGATGTTTCTATTGAGATGTATTTATTGGTTCCTGTAATTTGCAGACCAGCATTTTATTTTCTTCTGTGTGCATGCACATATAAACCATTGCAAGTGCACAGTCTTTGAGAGATTGGCAAAAATCTCAAAAACCAAGAAGGATATTTCAATGACAACTTAAAATGTGTGGGATGAGTTGAATATGAAATATAACAAAATCAATTTAGACATCTTTAGAAGTCAGAAAAAGACACTGAAGAAAAAAATCAACTAATTAAATTAATGAAATCTGTTTTGCCTTAGGTTTACACAGTGGAATCTTCAGTCCCTTGAGGAATAATTCTGTTTCTGAAACTATTTCTGGGTCACTGCGGTGCTGACCATTTCCAACCACTCAAATAATATCAGGTCTATACTGATATTGTGGTAAGAAACTGTTGATACATGGAAGGAAATGTGGGCTACAATAGGTTACAGTCAAATTATAAATCTGTCAGATAGGTAGATATTACTATGAGGCAGGATATCTAATAAACAGAAATCTCAGTTTAAATTCACTTATAGCGGTATAGTGACAAAGAGGTTTCAATTAAACACATTTTAAGAGAAGAATACAATTACAACAGTGCATGAAATGATGATAATGACCTGAGGGTCTCCAGTTTACATTGTGGACTTGTCAGTCCAGCACAGAGCTTCTCCATTCCTGAATCCTGCAGGTTATTGTAGCTGAGGTCAAGTTCTTTCAGGGTGGAGTTTCCTGATTGTAGAACTATCTGCACGGTGTCAAAGGATTCTTCACAGAGTTCACACATCGTAAGTCTGTAAAAGTACAGTAAATAAATAAATATTGTGCAAATATCAGGGCGGCAAGGTGGCGCAGCGGGTAGTGTCACACAGCTCCTGGACCTGGAGGTTGGGCGTTTGATTCCTGCTCCGGGTGACTGTCTATGAGGAGTTTGGTGTGTTCTCCCAGTGTCCACGTGGGTTTCCTCCGGGTGACTGTCTGTGAGGAGTTGGTGTGTTCTCCCTGTGTCCGTGTGGGTTTCCTCCGGGTGCTCCGGTTTCCTCCCACAGTACAAAAACACTGTTGGTAGGTGGATTGGTGACTCAAAAGTGTGTGTGTGTATGCCTGTGTTGCCATGTGAAGGACCCGTGCCCCCTCCAGAGTGTATTCCCGCCTTGCGCCCAATGATTCCAGGTAGGCTCTGGACCCACTGTGACCCTGAACTGGATAAGCGGTTACAGATAATGAATGAAAATAAAATAATATGATTTATGTTTGTTGTATACAATTCCAAAAGCTCATACAACAGTATTAATAACACTGACCTGAGTGTCTCCAGTCTCTTTAATCCATCAGAGAGCTCCCCCAGTCCTGAACCCTGCAGGTCACTGTAACTTAGATCCAGTTCTTTCAGAGAGGAGTTTTCTGACTCTAGCGCTTTGCACAATGTGATAGACTGTTCAGTGACATTAAAACCTGCTAATCTAGAAAAGTAGAAGAAGAGACTGTTAACATTTGATATGATGTGTAGTTCTAGTTATTCACTATTAGCCATGCACATAAATGATAGAATTTCCAGATTAATATTACAATCCTCCTCAAGCAGGTAATAATTTAAGAAACCTTGTCATTTCTTTTAGTTTCCAAGTAAAATATGAAAATATGTGTGGTGAGCTGAGTATGACTGTTCAATGAAATATATGCTTCATTATTATAGACCGTTCACTCACCGTGCCTTTCTGCAGTTTGTGATAGCTGGGATAAGATGTCTATAACCTGCCTGTGATGTATTGTATTTTGCCAGATCCCACTCATTTCTCACATTTTCTGAGTGGAGATGCATGTAGGCTATGGCTGAGCATTGCACGGGACTGAGCTGCCATTTTGAGTGTAAAGGTGAACCTGGAGAGAAGTTAGCACAGTATTTACTGTTGTAATACAAAGATGTGAATGCAGTACAGTGCATGAGGATAATTTCAGATAAATGTTATTATATGATATAGATGATGAAACCTTGCATTGAGAAATTGACTTTAGTCTAAAAATTCTCTGTGCAAAAATAAAAACATGTGAACCACCATGCTTCTTTGATTGCTATCTCACATATTCTCTTGCTTATAATGGAAAGTTTAAAAACAGGGCAGTGAAAACATGTGAAATCTATTTGTGGTATTGTCAGTTAAATGAACTGGCAATATAATTAAAACATCAAATTTACTTGATCACCCAAAAATGGGTAAATGTCCCTTTTTTCCTTGGATATGGGTTTGTAAAATATTATGTAAGAAATAAGAAGATTTTTTAAATGGTACCAAAAAATTTACCTTTGAAAATGAATGCTGCAAATACAATTAATCCACAAATAAAAATTGAAATACAGATCAATCCAATCTTCCAAGCCTGAAAAACTTCCACTGAAACAAAAAATAATTTATGTAAATGTTACACATATGTTAATATTCATATTCACACCCAGAAGTTACCTTTTGCATTTTACAATAATTTGAAGTGACCTGGAGTTCAACATGGAATTGCTGATGAAAACATTTTGATTATTTTTGAGGAAATATTTGGGATGTTTAAACCAAAGATGAAGCTTACCTCGTATTTTAAGATGAATCTTTATATCATCATATTCAGAAATTGACTCAATTAAACAGTTGTAATGTCCCTCATCAGAAGGTTGGACCGCTGAAAGTTTAAGAGAGGTGTTGCCCTTTTTCAGCTCTTCTTTAAATAAACTTGTCCTCCCTCTGTAACGCTCATCCTGCCCATAATTTCTATCTTTATGATCTTTGTAGAGATGCACATTCACGGTTTTGTCTTCCAGTTTCAACCATTCTACACTCATATTCTCTGCACTGATGGAAGGTTTGAGAAAACAGGGCAGAACCACATCTTCACCACTGTCAACGATTAGAGATGAAGTTGGACCACCAACAATAAAGGGTTCTGCTGCTTAAAAAAAAAGATTGCTTAAATATTTATCATTTGTAATCAACAAATCTGTGTCATGAACTGTACTTTAGGACCATAAAGAAGTGATCACAAACCTGGGGTATTCTTCATGAAGCCAGTGAGAATAATTAGAATCACACAGAAAAACATCATTCCTGAAAAACAAATTTCCCTCTTTTTAATTTTGACTTTTCAGCAAAAATGTCATCTGTCCATCATTTACATTTAAGGCATTTAGCAGAGGAACTCATCCAGAGCTACTTATAAAGGTCCTTCATTTTTTATTCAGAAACTATGTAAAGCTTGTTTGTATAATCTAGAAACTTAAAGATACTTAAACTTAGACACATAAATGACTTTAAACAGACAATGCTCACATATTACACTCTGCCTAAATTTCAAGCAAAAAAAGGGGGTGCCGACCCCTCACATGGTGATATACTCACAACCAATCCACCTACCAACCTGTGTTTTTGGACCATAGGAGGAAACCCACGCAGACACATGAAGAACACACCACACTCCTCACAGACAGGCACCCGGAGGAAACTCACATGGACACAGGGAGAACACACCACACTCCTCAAAGACATTCACCCGGAGAAAACCCATGCAGACACAGGGAGAACACACCACACTCCTCACAGACAGTCACCCGGAGGAAACCCACAATGGGGCAGGAAGATCACGCCACACTCCTCACAGACAGTCACCCGGATTCAAACCCACAATCTCCAAGTCCCTGGAGTTGTGTGTACCTGCTGCACCACCGCATTGCCACTCTGTTCATAATCAACATTCTGAAAAGATCCCTCAACTTCTGAAAACGCATCAAATCCAGAGAAGCCAACTCACTCCACTATAAAGCTCTGACCTGCCAAGAGCTGGACAGGAGTCCCCTAAACCGACTGGTCCTGAGGTTTAGTGACTTAAAACACACTGGCATCACACATATCTCTCAGCCTCAGCACACACTTGTGCACAGAATCAGACCACAGAACTTGGTCACAGACTGAAATGAAACCACAAAGCAACAACACACACTGCAGCGCCAGTTAGGCCGAGAGTACATTGTGGCTGCCGATCTCACTCTCACTGTGATCTCGTATTGGTGGAGACAAACCTGCACTTCCTGATAGAGTGTTCACACTACCGCTCTATCAGGAGTTTTTTCATATAAGAAAATCCACAGCATTTTCTGTTTCCTACACTGCAGTGACACCCAAAAGTGGGCTGACCACACATGCTGCAGATTATGCAAAAAGTGACACCACCCACAAAGTGGTTCTTCTACGGCAGGTCCGATTGTAGAAAATATTCTCAAGCCAAGGTCTGGAACATAATGTATAACCTGCATTAGGCCAATCTGCCATACCCTGCATATTGAAGTAGCCCTGTAGTTATTGCAACATTGATATAGTTAACAACCAAATTTCAAACCTAATTACCCTTTAAAATAAACATTTCAATATTCATCAAGATTTATAAACAATTATAAATAACAAATACTCAAAATAAAATGCCCTTTGTTTAAGCAGAATTTACAAAAAAAACAAAGATTTTGAAAATAAAAAGCATATTTGTAAATAAAGTCCCTAATTACTTATAGTGGCATTGGCTTTCTGCTTTACACAACCAGTAATCTGATTGGTTTTTATTGCTCGTGGATTTTTATACTTTAACAACAAGCTGATTGGCTCTTATTGCTGGAGAATGCAACTTTTTCCGTAAACAGATCCATGTTCATCATTATGAGAATTCCAACAGGTGATCGTTCCTGTTGTTTATTTTCATTATTGTGAAGAAGATGCTGAAAAAGACTTCTACTCTGACACAAATTTCTTTTCTTTGCAAAATAATAAGGTTTATTACAATGAAAAGAACAGCTTCTTAACAAGCCCCAATGGACAGTTTGTTGAGAAGTGTAGCCAATGTCTTCTGACATGTTAACTCCCCTGTTCAGCTTCTAAAGGTTGGTCAGTGTCAACGTATGATGAATACTATGGCTTTTGTTTACTTCATTTCTTGTCCTGGTAAAAGATAACTTGTAAGGACATCCTGTCTTGCTACCTCCAGTAAAGCTTACCCAACATCCCATTCACACAGAGACAAAAGCCCTGTATGGGCACAAATTAAGAACAATGGCTCAACCTATGTACTGCACCCACTTAATAACATATGCTTATGTAGACATTAAATTATATTACATTGGAATATACTTCATTCCCTTATTTTTAAAATGACTGGTTTTAACTCACACAACACTGAATGTGTCCCAAAAGAGCTTTTATCTCGTCCCTTGGGCTGGTTTTACAGGCCCCAGGACAGCTGCGTCTGGAGCCCTGCCCTGTGTGTGTCACTCAGTGAAGTCACAGCACTCATCATAATGCCCAGATCTGAGTGGCTGAGGAGCCTCACGTGTGACACGCAGAAACACATTAATTGGGTGGGAGTCACAACATTTTAAAACAAACACTATGTTAAAAAATAAACAGCTCTTAATAGCTTATCAGTTACTGATCCAGGTCCGGATCGGACATCATCTGGGTCCGGACTCGGACCGAAACCCCGGTTTTTTCGTGACCCTGGTTCTATGGCATCTCTCAAAGGACCATATGTAGCATATGTTTTTTTAAGAGTGAAAACCTCTAAGACCACCATTGAATTGTGCACTTTGATGAAACTGGTAATCAGTGAAAAAACGGTTAGAATGTGTGCAGGACGTCCTCTGTAAAATATATATTACACTCGGCCTATGATGTGTGAATATGCTCACAGCCACGTAGACGCCCTGTACCCGATCATTAGTCTGTTTCTTCCAGCCCAGAAAGACTGAGACGAAACAGAACAGCTATGCTGTTCCTTACACATTTCAACCAGATAAATCAGCACTCAAAAAAAAAAGCCAATGCACAATATTCCTGATTATTATTTCTGTGCATTCCATTACACGTGGCATCTTGGACAACACCCTACATTTATGTCACCGCTGAACATTAGAGATAACTTAAGTAATGATTAATATAACATAAGATAATATTCCTGAGTACAGTTTCTTGGCACAAATAAAAAGAATATGCAGCAAAAAGAAACATTTAAAGTTTAAAAGCCTACCGAGTGAAGTCCAGAATGTCTTTATCTGAAATATTCATCAGTTCAAAGTTGCTTTCGGTTTTGTTTCCCGCATAATTTGTCAGTTACCTGTGGATAAAACTCGCCATCTAGTGGTCAAAACCACTGCTCAAATCCCCAAATTATATTTCTGCTATAAATATTCGTGTTTTCTATCTCCCCAATCATTTACGTCTAGGAAATAAAGTGACTGTCATAAAAGTGTGTTCTCTAAAGAGGATATGTTCAGTTACTTTTCAGTTAAGAAATCAACAAAACACACAATTTCACTGCATGTGTGGTAGTATGGTAGAGATACATTAACGGTCACTAAAGGTAAACACAGTCTAGTGTATCTTTAAAGGTACACCAGTGATTTTGTGTTCCTTAAAAGTGTATTACATTCTCTTTTCCAGAAGAGGGGGATATTTGTAAGTTTTCATTATATAACTGTGTAAAATTAGACATTAAACGTAATTAAAGGTACGAATATGTACCCTTGAGGGAACCACCAGAGACAAATTTTCTGACCGTGTAGTCTAACTGTTCACAGTTTAACACTTTCACAACTCCTCACATCCGTCACATACTTTAATCGTTCATTCAAGTATGTCATTTGAGGAATCCATATTGGTAAACGTTCAACATGAGTTCATGAGAAAAGTACACAGTGAAATTCTACCAAAATCATACAATTGATAGCCATAAGGTCTTTCTTTTTAATGAAAGTGGAATGGTTTAGGCATTATGGGTAATTTTTGAGAAATCTATTTTGGAATGTATTCAGTATGATTTTATGAGAAAAGTATACAGTGAAATTTTGCCAAAATCATACAGTTAATAGCCAAGATGTCCCTCTATTTAATGACAGTGGAATGGTTTAGGCATTATGGGTAGTTTTTGAGAAATCCATTTTGGTAGGTTTTCAGTATAAATTCATGAGAATATCATACAGTGAGGTCCCTCTGTTTAATGACATTAAAATGTAATCTGTATTTCTACATGTCCACCAGGATTACTATTCAAAGCCAGTTAAGTGTTTATAGAAAAGTATAAAATACGTAAATATATGAAATAATCAAAGCGTATTTTGCCTCTTTAAAGTGATTTAAAACGAAATATATTCCTAATGGCTTGTTAATTTTAGCCCATTTAGTCCATTTTAGCATTGCGTGCATTTATTTAGTAACAGAGACATCGCTGCTCAAACGCGGGTTTCAGACTCTCTATCTGAACCCAAAGTGGATGTGGTGTTCTCCGCCATGAAAAACCGTAATGACGCGCCTATACGTGCATTCGAATTTGAAGCGCGGATGACTTGACCGTCAATTTCCAAAGTGCGGATAGCTTGACTCCAGTGATTAACTGGTATGTATCTGAATCATATACCATCCCAGCAAACTGCTTCAGAAAATTCCTGTATGTTTTTTATAGACATGAATTAACATTTAGCTAGTGTTGCTATAAGAGATTTTATACACATACATACGTGTGTGTTTGTTTTGAAAGTAACATTGCCTTAATGTGATTCTATATTTTGAAATAAGGTTTGATTCAAATATTCAGGCTTTTAATTGAATAAATGGCTTGTTATTGGAGTTGCCAGTATAACAATTAATTTATGATTCGTACTGTTTATTCCAGATTATTCCTGCACTTTTTTAAAACTTTTGGTTCTTTGGGAGAATAAGTATTTTCATTGTTAGCCTAGATTCACATGAGCACATACACAAAATGAAAATTAAACTTTAGTCAGTATTTCTCTTATGTAAAATTATATTAAATATAGTTATATATGTGTAGAATGAGAAAAGCATATGATGTTTATTATCTAAAAGCATTAGTCAGAACAAGCATGTTTATGCAGAAAATTCTTTAGCATTAAAAATATTTGTTGTACCATGAACATTCACTTATCACCAGTACTGAAAATATTAAACTAAATTGGGAATCTCACTTGGATATTATCTTTTTCTCCTGAACTGTTTGTAAGAGCAGTGGAGCCATATACATCAAAGAAATGTTAGCGCTGATATGTATTGGTGAAAAAAGTGGTATCACATAGATATTCCAAAAACATATGTGGGATTGTCATTAAGGACAGATAAAGTTGGCATGGAAATGTAAATGATAATAAAATGTATTGTCGAAGTAATTATCACATGCTTGTTCTAAGCTAGCCCCTTCCAGGGTGTGCCCTGTGATTCTGGGTAGGCTCTAGCCCCATCGTGACCTTGAATTGCATAAGTGGTTAAAGACAATGAATGAATGAATGAATGAACGTCCTCAACCAGTGGATCTTAAAGTAGCAAGTGGTGGTACGTCGTTCAGCCTCGTAAAAACTACTACTTAATTTAAAAAATAATGAATACCTGAAAATCTGAAACTGAAAAATGTCCATGTGTAAACTACATAATATTCCATGTTTTTCAAAGTTTGTGTAAATGTAGTTTGTTTGGAAGAAAAAAAAATATAGAGGCATAAATACATTTGGCATAGCTTAAGGAAAACAACACGGATGATCTTCGCATCTTTAGTGTCCTAAAACATTGTTTAACAGCTCCTACTGATAAAAGTGCTGAAGGCCGCTGTGATTACCTGCTCCAAGCGCCACACTCTTTTCTCCTATAGTCTATTAAAGCACATATTAAATTGTTCTCTCTTCATGTTTTTTCATTTCTTTCAAAATGCTTATTTCCCCGAAATTCTATATGCTCTCATAAATATATAATTGTGTTTAAAACATTCAGTTTAAGCCTAATTATTTATATTCGCTGTATAATTTTTAGAAATTATTTTAGAACAACAGTAATACATGCAAATTACAAATATTCAAGCAAGACTGATAGGTGGTACTTGGAGGCTTTGATTTGATTATAGGTGGTACTTTGTCTAAAAAGCTATCTGCATTCAGTAACTTGTGACTTGCAGACTCTCTCTGATCCTGATCTAAATCCAAAAATAAGCACACAGGCACAAACTTTCCTGGCTCAAAGGGCTGACATAAATTTGTGAATGAATGAATGAACTGGTAATTGTTTTGGCAACTATGGCATTTCACACAGTTTTCAGAATTGATCATTAGTTGGATACAAATTGGTTCAAAAAGAACCACCTCAATCAACAAACAGTAAAATCACTTTTTACATTAACAGAATTATAATAGTCTAACAATTTCTGGAAACAGTCTAAGAAAAAAAAGCCTTTTGTTCAGTCCTTTATTGCAATCTGAGAAGTCACGCAAAATAACTTTTTCTGCAGTATATGTTATATGTGAAATACTCATTAAGACAGTTATGTTAATTCACAAGAGAGGGATAGATTTATGTTTTAACCCTCATACACTGACCCTGGTTTCCTCTGATATTCATGGTCTTTCCAGGATGCTGGTCTTTCAAGGAGGGGAAGCTCAATTTCGACCTACATCATAAAATGTGTCTGTTTATTTATACATAAATTCTACCCTCCATTCCTTTTCAAGAAAATGATCTGTGACCCTGTCGTACCAACAAGGCGTCTTTTCCAGGGACTCGACTAGTGTCCTCTCAATGGCCAGCAGAGCTAGGCTGCTTAAACGGCCTTGGCCCATGTGAAGTGTGTCCGCCTGTGAGTGCTTTGTGACGGTGGAGGGGCTCAGCAGCACCTGCTGGACAGAAACTGCGATAGAAGTCAGAAAGAGTGATAGAAGTCAGTCTCCAAACACAAGCAGCTACAAAAAAAAAACACCAGAAATAGAAGCTCGATTTGTCGCTAGTCTTTTTTAACAAAGAAAATGCAGCTAAGAGGATTAAGAAATTCTCGGTTCAACTCAGAACAGAATGAAAATTTAATGCTCCCACAGATCTTTACACCAAAGGATCGCTGATTCGCTCATTTCGCTGTCAATCAAAAAGGGATTCAACCTCAGACAGATCATCCAATCATCATGCAGAAGCTGAGCGTCCGGACCAGCCGAGGCCAGCCCACTGCCCCATAGACCCCCAGAGACGCTGAGCGTCCGATGGGCGGGACAAAGCCCAGCATTTATCCAATAACTCGTCTCGTTTCGTTGCACTTCACTGCTTCGCTATTGAAAAGAACTGTGAAGCTACGGGAATGACTGAGAGGAAAGCCGTGTCTTTACCAGTGATTAGAAGCTGATTCTGAACAAAAGTTGAGCGTGTTGTAGTGCATATTTATTCAATGACATGTACACACAACAGTATATATTTGATCACTTATTTTTTGACATTTTAGGGGAAGCTGAGTTTCCCTTGCAATCGCCTCTATGTATATTTTTATTTTCACAAGATGCAGCATAACAGTGGTGGTTGAGGCAAAAATTAAACTGTGGTATGTTTTCTATTTTCACACCGAAAAATTTGGGCAACACACACACATTCACTCACACTGCTGGGTCAACAATCCACCTACCAGCGTGTGTTTTTGGACTGTGGGAGGAAACCAGGGCAACAGGGAGAACCCACGCAGACACAGGGAGAACACACCACACAAATACAGAATGTAATATTCTTCCACCTTGCAAACAACAGACATAGGAGGACTACAGCTGTGAGGGGACTGCCACTGAATGTAAGGGAGCTTGAACCTCTATAAAAGATCTGCTTGGTGAGTTGCAATATCATTTGATAGCTCCAGTTAAGAGAGTAAAGCCCCACAGGTGTGAATGTTCGATCATGAAAAATAATTAGACCCATTGTATTAATAATATGTAAAATAGTGTGCAAAATCAGAGAACACCATTTAATTTATTTGGATCATAATGACCATTAAGTTATACATCTTTAGCATTTAAGCCTTTTAACTTACACAAATGTATCAACAACTAAATATAGGATCAAATATATCAGTGTTTAGTGTGCAGCATGTTATTTAGTGTAGCATGTTATTCATTTCTAATAGTGGCACTTGTCTCATGTTATGTGTCATAAATACTTCTTGATAACACAAGAATTTTTGTAACACAGTATAATAACTACATTAAGTATGACCATAAATATTCAGCACATTTCACTAACCTGAGGTTTTTAAAATTCTAGTCAATTGGAGGGAGAGAAAACACTTACATAGGGAAGAAAAATAAACATCTACAGACTAAAAATCAAAAATCATTCAAAAATCAATTATAATGTTTGTATCAGTTGTTTAATGCTAAAATTCAGTTTGTCTGTATTGGAAGATAAGTTGTCAATTGTAGGGGTGGGCGTGGCAAGGTCAACATTTCCGAGCACCCATCAAGAGATATGAGCACTTGCAATATCTACAGATCTTTCAGCCATTAATTATAATGTTTGTATGAGCTTTTTAATGCTAAAATTAAATGTATTTGCTGCTGTTTATGGCCAGGCCCCAGAGGTTTCAGAGCACCTGTCAGATAAAAATCAGTGAACAAAATAGAAACCTGTGTCAAAATGCAGAAGCAAATGAGAAATTCCAGAAGTAAAAGGCCTTATCAGCAAAATCCACAAAAATCATATTCTTCTTTTTTCCAGAGATACATTCATTCATTGTCTGTAACCAGCAATCCAGGTTTGCAGCGTGTCTGGAGCCTACAGGGAATCAGTGGGTGCAAGGAGGGAAACACCCCGGAGTTGTGCCAGTACCTCACAGGGCGACACACACTCACTTACAATTTTTTTGGACAATTTTGAGTTGACAGTCCACATACCAACATGCATTTTTGGGAAAGAAAATGGAGCACCCTGAGGAAACCCACATGGACATGGGGAGAATACATCAAACTCCTCACAGACAGTCACCCAGCGCACTCGAACCTACAACCCCAGGACCCTGGAGCTGTGTGAATGCGACACTATGGTAAGTCTTGCAAAAACTACACTCACACTTTTATTTCACAAATATATTGTTGTGAATAAAAAGAGAATGTACTGAAATGTTTTTCTATATTGCAGATGCATGGGTGTGGGAGCACAAAATTGTCCAAAATGATAATAATAAAAATGTGGTTCCTGATTTTGCACAGTTTAGTAGATGGTAGATCTTTAAAAAACGGTTTGGTTTGTATTTTTTCTGATTTTCTTGTGTTTTGAGTGATAATTTTGCACTTATGCTGCACTTAACTTCCTTACAGGTATGAGCACTGACTAAATTCTGTGTATTGCACTTACTATGTTTTGTTCTTTCTAGATATAGCACTGACTTTATACTGTGTAAGTTTAGTTTTTCTAGGTATCAGCACTGGCCTTTGTTCTGGCAGTGTCTGAGCTCAGTGGGAGACTGGACTCAAACCTATTTGTACTAGTGAGGATAAACATTCTGTTTGAACATTAAGTACATTTGTGAGTTGCTCTGGATAAGAGAGCCTGCTAAATGCTGTAAATGTAATGTGAATGTAAATTTTGGGATTGTGGTCTAAACTATTCCATGGTTAGGGTTAGGGATTTTTCATAGCAAATTTGTATAGTTAGCATTTATTGTAAGTTGAATCAAAAAATGTTGCAATGTATTTTGCACTAAAATATTTTTTCACATGTTTACTGTAACATGATTCGATAAGAACCACAGACACTTGTGAACATGGCCATTGTCACTGAGGGAGCAGTGGTAATGGGCCGTTTTTGAATTCACCACAGCCTTCACGGTGCATTTTGGACTGTTTTATGCACTGAACTTCCATGGGGACCAAAATAAACATTTAAGGCAGTGCAAAGCATCTTTGTTGGTCTAAAACCTTAGATGATATGTCACCTGTGTGAAAGTGTTGCTGTTAGGTTTTGGGTATTTTACCCACATTTATCAGTGTGAAGTCCTTCAAGAATTTAGTCTTTTTTTTATTTAGAAAACTGTTGTGTTGCAGGTTTGGTAGCTGCACCCCTTTGAAACGGGATTAAATTAAACACTTTAAATACCAGTAGTTTAATTGCCTGGTTTTGTTGTTTGTTGGTTGGTTTCACCACTCTAAAGCCATGTATTGGTGGTAAATTTAGAAATAACTAGGTAAATGTCATTGTTAATTTTTTTGTCTTGTTATTGGATATCAATGCTACCTTAAGAGTATTTTTTAACTGTTTGAAATCGATATGGAATAAATTTTTCATTATTTTATGAGTATCTATTTACACATCTAAAAGCACATGTCCACTATTCATTTGCAGTTTGTCTCCTCCTGATGGTGGAATTAAAAAATTGTAGATAGAAGGATAAAGTCTTGGCAGGGTTGCTCATAGATATACATTCTTGTTGCATCTACTGGGGCTGTGAAATGTATAAAACAAAGCTTGTTTCTTTTGATGTATAATGCTTTTTTACACTTCACAATAGCTGTGTTCTTCATGATTAAATACAAAAGTTAATATTCCTTAGTACTTATCAGTAAGTGAGAATGTAATGGTTACATAAATGATGTTTGTTAAATAAAGTCAGTAATAAACAATAATGTCCTAAGAAATGCCCCAAGAAAGTCAAAAAAGGCAAATTCTGGACTGTTTTGGGCCAACACACGCAGCCCAAATATGTACCAGTAAGTTTGGAGGTCCTCAGTGGTCAGAAATGGGACCAAAAGCGTTAAATATTAGACTCAACTGGGCTGTACAACCCTCCATGTCCCCCGTGAGCCACATATACAAAGTAACTGCATAGCTCCCATTTATCTCACATAGGTCCCACAAATATTCAGTGCACCAACCCACACAGAGCCTATGCTCATCTGGGACCATACTTGCCAAAGTTCAGCCCATGAGGGATGCATGTTCATCTTTTGTTCCCAGTAGTGATGTGTCAGTCGCGAACGAACCGGTTCAAAGAGCCGGCTCTTGTAAGTGAACGATGAGAGCCGGTTCCCGTCTAAGACCGAGCCATTTTTTTCTAAGGCTTGTCATTCAACCAATCAGAGAACAACAAGCAAGCTCCAAGCCTCCAACCCTCCGAGCTGAGACACTTGGTTTTCCTGAATGCCGATCTGCCTTCCAAAAAATAGTTGAAGAAAATGTTAAATCAGTTAAATGTTTGTTGACAGTTGTGGTTGTTTTAATCACTACCGTTGAATGCTGCTGTTTTGCACTTTGCAGAGTATTTGTTTATTTTATTACACAGAAATGGATGATTATTTAATTTAATGAGCTATTTTGTAATACCTACCTTTTGGGTTCCATTGGCTGTATTTCAGAGTTTACAAGTGATTTTTTATTGAGGTGTTTAAGTAAAAATCCAGTTATTTATATAATTGAATGTGTGAGTGCAATCAGTGAGTTATTACAAGACAGCCATAAAAACAATTGGCCATTGCAACACTATTTATTATTTTTAATATTGAACAATAATATTTTGTCCATATAGTCATGTAAAATGTGGGTAATATTGTTCTGTACCAGTGGAAATAAGTGGTAAAACAAAGAGCCATTTAGGAGCCGAAAGAGCCGGCTCCCCAAAAAGAGCCGAAATACCCATCACTAGTTCCCAGTAGAATTGATTACTCATTATCAATGCCTTCCAAACTCAACTTTATAAAAATATAAATGCCCTCCCACTGACAACATGAGCACCCTGCAGTTTTATAATTACAAATTTTAGTCTGTTGTTGCTCTGCATACTTAATAATCCAATTTCCCCCTGTGCTCAGGACCCCCACAGGGCAGGTGTGATGTGGTGGTGGAACATTGTCAGTGCTGCATTGACACTGACGTAGTGGACGCAGCCACGCCCATTTCACGAGGGAAAGCGAAAGTGGAACTGGGGCTTTGTAGGAAGCACTGCATCTCAGTTTTAGCTGAGGGTCAGACATACCTTTGTGCTCAGTTCGTCTAATAATCGCCGTAAACACCGCAAAAGAAAAAAGACGGATTTATTGTGACTACTTCGGTCAGAATCCGTCGATATGTCGCGCGCTCTGAGAACATGTCTCAGAACAACTAACCTCCAGCTCAGAACAGGCTTCACCCCTCCGTACCGTGCGCGGTTTATCAGCTTGTCGTCGTGTAAACCAACACCGTGCAAGGTCCCAACTACTGTTTTGGGCGCTTTGGCGTTCGGCGGTCGCGCAGACGCTGAGCAGAGCGCGAAAATGGTCCATGCTTTTCGGGAACACGGTTACTGTAACCTGGATACTGCTTTTATGTACACAGACGGCCAGTCGGAGACTGTTATAGGAGGCATGCAACTGCCCAAAACAGGTAACCGGCTTTTTACCCTAGTCCCTGCAGCAATGATCATGTTACCCACAAAGATCCCAGAAGTAACGGGAGAGTCTGAAAAGCTTAACGTGCCTTAATGAACTAAAACAATGACCTAGGAGCACTTGTATTACCTCAGTTACTACTGATCAAAAGCGCTCTCTGCTGCTGAAACAATTACCGTGTAACTCAAACTGAAAGTGAAAAAGAGTTAAGCATTTTTATCCCCATTTAAACCCATTATAAGCTTAACGTGGCTTATGTATACTGTTATATTTCGGTGCTCGGTTTTAGCTTACTTGTCAGTAGAGATGGAGAAAAGTTTGGTGCTCCTTAGTCATTACATTAAATCACGTTTACATTAAGCTTTTAAGACCCCCCACCCTCCAGTAACAAGTATAGATTCATTTTGGCTTTAAAGTAGTAGCCAAAATTGCAATGGCCTTTACTAAGCACTACACAACATACATGTGAAATACAATCAGAAAGATCAAATGCGCTTGCTTTGTGTGTGTTTTTGGTCTGTAACATACTGTCTATCAAGTCCTGTCCTGGAGAACCAGAAGCCAGTACATATTAGTGACTTTACTGCTCAAACCACACCCATCAAACCTGGGGTTATCATTCATTGAAAGATGACATAGTACACAGGAGAACATTTTGAAAGCATGTTGTTGTCAGGGCTGTTCTGTAAATACCGAACTCAGAGCATTATATATTGATCAGTTTTCTAAACTGGTGAAATAATACAGTTGGGTTATGTGCAAGATTACAGTATTAGTATTAGTATTAATGTAAAAAAGACATAAGCATTTAAATGCTGTTAATTCCTTTGTTAATTTCTGCCCCATATTTAGGGCTGTAAAAATAGATCATACAAAGTAGTACTATAAATATTTTTATAGTTTACTTTACTACTTTTTCAACTGTCATGATCATGACACTTTAGATTACAATATGTTGTCAAACTAAAGATTATGATTAACAGTGTTGTTTTCTGTTCTTACACCCCACTGTTTTTGTTGGCCTGTATTCTGAATAAGAAAAGATAAGACAAGATAACCCTTTAATAGGCCCACGATAGGGCAATTTACAGTGTTACAGCACCAGATGTAGAGCAAGGCACACAACAATAAAAGAGAGAAGTAGCAGATATAAAGTAGCAGATAATTGACACTATTATAATAAAGTGAGTTAGTTTATTAAAAGGGCGGCATGGTGGTGCAGCAGGTACTGTTGCAGTCACACAACTCCGGGGACCTGGAGGTTGTGGGTTTGAGTCTCACTCCGGGTGACTGTCTGTGAGGAGTGTGGTGTGTTCTCTCTGTGTCTGCATGGGTTTCCTCCGGGTGACTGTCTATGAGGAGTGTGGAGTGTTCTCTCTGTGTCTGCGTGGATTTCCTCCGGGTCACTGTCTGTGAGGAGTGTGGTGTGTTCTCCCTGTGTCTGCGTGGGTTTCCTCCGGGTGACTGTCTGTGAGGAGTGTGGTGTGTTCTCTCTGTGTCTGCGTGGGTTTTCTCCGGGTGACTGTCTGTGAGGAGTGTGGTGTGTTCTCCCTGTGTCTGCGTGGGTTTTCTCCGGGTGCTCCAGTTTCCTCCCACACTCTAAAAACAGGTGGATGGTAGGTGGATTGGAGACTAAATGTCCGTGAGTGTGTGTTGCATCCAGGGTATGTTCCTGGCTTGCGCCCAGTGATTCCGGGTAGGCTCCAGACCCACTACCGCCCCAAACTAGATGAGGATTACAGACAATTAATTAATTTATTAAAAAGTACATTTGTAAAATTATATTAATTCTATGCCTACAATCCTAAAAAAACTTGCAAATTCTCAAAATAAACAGAAAATATATTTTTTATATATATGTTAAAATATATGTTATTAGATATATTTGTTAAAATATGTAAAATTTTATTGACTAATTGTTCCAGTGACCATTTCTATAACATGCATATATTTTAGGGCTGCAACAACTAATCGATTAAATCGATTAAAATCGATTGATAAAATAGTTTGCAACTAATTTAATAATCGATTAGTTGGGTCTAAGTTATTATACACATAGGTACAGTTGCTACACGTGACGAACTCTGGAAGAAGGGTTTGAAAAATGGCGGAGGCAGTTACAGCAGAGGATAATGTTAGCACAAGCAGAGAGAAAAATGTATGACCCAAGTCATCAAAAGTATGGGAGCACTTTACATTAACGCCTTCAAGGAACAGCATTAGGTGCAAAATGTGCACAGCTGATCTCACATGGCACGGCAGCACAACATCACTGCATGGGCATCTGAAAATGAAGCCTGTTGGAGCTATGTGTGAAAGAGATTAAGTATAGTAAGTTAATTCTACTTTTTCTCTCACTCAATGTTACTAGAGCCTGCTAGAAAACCAGAGTTTTCTCTTCCACCTTAAATGTGTCAGCTTGACCAGCAGTTCCTAAACAAGCCGTAGTTTTAGTCGAGCTAACGTTAGCGACGTTAGTTTTTCTCTCACTCAATGTCACTAGAGCCTGCTAGAGTACTTGAACAAGATGTCTCATTCTTAGTAAATTTATATCACTCTTGTATTTAGCGAGTTTTCCGTTCCACCTTAAATGTGGCGGCAGTTACATTCAGAGTTAAAAAAAATCAATCCAAACGTTTTTTTAAATAATATATTTAAAGCCTTTTTCAAGGTCTTTTTTGACTGGCATTGTGTGTTAGTGTTTGAGTATCACAGCCAAGTGTATATTACATTATAAGTGTATATTACATTACATATATCTTTAAATATTGATAAATATAAAATTAATGTAACGGTTGGGTTAATTCTTCATGTAAACACTAATTTTTAATAATGGTAGGTTGTGTGTTCCTTATACAATTACAACCTTAGTTCTCTAAAATCTTAAATATCTTAACGATATCTGATCATGTGTTAGTTGAATTTCCCTTTTATCCTTAGCACATGGCATCACCCAAAATCCATTTATGTAATTTCAATTTGCCTGCATTGATGTCTGCATTTTAGATCAGTAGTTATTAACTTAAAAAAGGTGTATGTTCATATCTACACTTTCTCTCTCACCTCAGATAAAAACAGCCCAGCATTGCTGACTATGTTTTGAAGAAGATCTGCACACCACAGCAAGCAGCTGTTCTCACTGAGGGTATCCTGAATATGCGAGTAACAGACAGGAAACCAAATGTGTCTTGTCTTCCTTTTTATCCAATTAATAATCGATTAATCGAAAAAATAATCGACAGATTAATCAATTATCAAAATAATCATTAGTTGCAGCCCTAATATATTTGACTTATCATTAAAACACTGTAATTGTCGGTTTTCGGCTGACAATGGCTCTACATTGTATGATAAATACTGCACTGACCCATGATGTTTTTATAAAGTACTTATGAAAAATTTGATAAAGCAGTGAATTTTACTTTGAAACCGAGGCAATGTAGTTTAACTTCATTGTACGTAGAAATATTACTAAAGGTTGACAATTTATCAAATTTTACCAAGTCCTTGGTACACTTGCTGAGTTTGTCTCAGTGTGGAATCCTTTGCTCACACTTCATCAGTTTAAGTGCTGTCACTGCTGCCTGTGGATAAAAATAAAACATGTTCTTCATAGTTTTCACTGTGAAAATACTGCAATAATGGCACACGGCTGATGTAATGGGCAAAGATCATATGACTGACAAGAGATTGCACAAGGCAGGATTTCCAAGTTTTGGAAATAACCTAAACTGGTCAGCTTAACTCAGGAATTAAGCTGTATGGCTAACCTACTTTGTGGAATACCCCACTGGTCACAAGCATAGGAATTTGTCATTAATAATGTTAATAATTAAAATACTGTCAAACCAGTTGAACCAATGGACACTGACATTGACTTTTTACCCCCTGCCAAATCTTGATTTCTCAGTTGGAATAGCAACCAAGGCAAATCCTTGGGATGGCAAGACACTGAAACCCGAAAGTGTGCGCTATCAACTGGAAACCTCCTTAAACAGGCTGCACAGAGATTGTGTGGATATCTTTTACCTGCATGCCCCAGACCACCAGAACCCTGTTCAAGACACACTGGAGGCCTGTAATGAACTTCACAGAGAGGTAGAGGCAACCAAGTGCATCACACTTCTAATCAAGAACTGTGCTAAAGTATCATGTTGCTTATTGCTTCATGGCTTGCTTGAGCATAAGACTGAGTTACATATTCTGGGTTTTGTCTTGCAAAAAAAACCCCAAAATTTGCAAAATTTTGTAACTTTCTTTGTAAATATGCTTCCCATTATTGGTGTCAGACACAAGTCACTGAGGAGTGTATTATGGGGTATATTAAAGAGTAACAGTGATTTCTTTGATTAGAAATTAAACAATAACAAATATTAAATGCAAGTATATATATATATATATATATGTGTGTGTGTGTGTGTGTGTGTGTGTGTGCGTGTGTGTGTGTTGTTGTTGTATGGTAATGCATTAATTACATAAGTGTCGGATATGCAATAAAACATTTCCTTTTTTTTTTTCTTACTAGGGAAAGTTAAAGGAGCTGGGTTTATCAAACTATGCCTCCTGGGAAGTGGCAGAAATCTACACCATCTGCAAACACAAAAACTGGCTGCGTCCCACAGTCTACCAGGTGAATCATCTGTGCGAAGTGTAATATAAAAATATGTACTTTTGCCACTGTACTTTACACAGATTTTTTTGCACTGTGTTCTGTTTTTAAAGGGCATGTACAATGCTACCACACGACAAGTGGAGACAGAACTGATTCCCTGTTTGCGATACCTTGGTATACGTTTCTATGCTTACAATCCTCTCGCAGGTAAAGTACTGTTAAATCATCTTTAGTAGTCAAAAAGATGTCAAAATATTTGTTAATACTTTGGCTCAAAACTCACTTGCATATATGCTCACTCATGTTTACCCAAATGCTCCTCAAAGGCTGCTGTTAATTGCTTTGCATCAGTGACACCATGTATTCTTGATAAAGTAAGTTGGAGTTTATCTGTGCAGGAGGTCTGCTTACTGGCAAATATCATTACAAGGACAAGGACGGAACCCAGCCTGTGGGACGTTTCTTTGGTCATTCATGGGCTGCTGCCTACAGAGATAGGTAATAATCACATTTGTATTGTATAAGCAAGGGAGAACACACCACACTCCTCACAGACAGTCACCTGGAGGAAACCCACACAGACACAGGGAGAACACACCACACTCCTCACAGACAGTCACCTGGAGGAAACCCACACAGACACGGGGAGAACACACCACACTCCTCACAGACAGTCACCTGGAGGAAACCCACACAGACACAGGGAGAACACACCACGCTCCTCACAGACAGTCACCCAGAGGAAACCCACACAGACACGGGGAGAACACACCACACTCCTCACAGACAGTCACCCGGAGTGGGACTTGAACCCACAACCTCCAGGTCCCTGGAGCTGTGGCAGAAACACTACCTGCTGCACCACCATGTCGCCCTACATCAAAGTTGCATTGGGTCAAATCTGATTGTAAAAGGAGTGCACAAACATTTCACCCAATGTTTTATAATGGCCATAATTAAAATTGATAATAATTATAATTTGTGGCAACTGATTACAAAATTGGAATTAGTTTTATGTTGCACCTACAGCACCTATTCCATGTTACAGAAGTCTGCTGAAACTCTTTATTTGGCAAGCTGCTCAATCACTTTAAGGGTGCAAACCTCATAACTGGCATTGGGGAGTGCATTGGTATGATAATTATCCTCTTTTAGCTCAAGCTTAACGTGCATAGGTACATAAGCTACCTGGACAGGAAAATTATTCACCTTGCATGTTTAAGGTGGTAGCAAATTTAAGCCCCTGCAGATGGTATTGCATGAGGATGATTAGGCGATAAATACAGGATTCATATATTGAGAAGAGGTGGTTAAGTGCAGTGAATTTCTTGTTTGAAGTGTGGAAAATGGGTAGCAAACACGAGTGCATACATTTGGACACCACTGGCCATGGTGTGAAGGAAACGGCTGAATTTGCAGGTGTGTGGCCATGTAGAGTCATAGAGTCGAACATCAGCATCAAAAATCCTTCAGGAAATTTTCCTCCGAATTCTGGCTGGAAGTTGAAACAGACGCACAGGGACTGCCTGCATGTTTCAGAGCTTGTGAATGAAAATGAAAAATGTTTCCAGGCATGTACTGCTTTCAGAAGCCAAGCAGGTCCTTCCCAATTTATGTTTGTACAGGGAACTGCAGGCCGTGAATATATAGAACAGAGAGGCATGTGCAAGAGGCCTTTGCTTACATCTGCTCACAAATTTGCCTGGTTACAGTGGGACAAGAGACATAAAAACTGAACTGTTCATGACTGGAAAGATGTTATGTGGTCAGAAGAATCATGCAGGTTTCTGCCTTTATGTGAATGATGAAAGGCATTATGTTCATCCTAAGCTTTAGGAATCCGTCAATGAGGACATTGTGCAAGATATGGTTTAAGCTGGAGGAGCCCGTGCCATGTTCTGGGGATGTTTGTGTAGTGCAATTTTAAATGCATATTTTAAGTACATTATAGCATATGGTTTAAAACAAGCAGCCAGTGTGAACCCTGACATTTTCATCAGTGTATATAGCTGCTATGCACTTGAAAAAATGTTGCCGTTGACTTCAGTTATTTATTAGTATAGTGTCAGCTCCAGCAACTCCATTTCATTTTCAAAATTTTTGTTCATATTTGAAGAACTACTTCCTCAAAAGGTCCTCAACTGTCACAGTATGTGTGTTCTTGCTGGAAAAGTTGAATGATGGAATTGATGACTAAAAGCCTGGAATGATTAAATTGAATTATATATTTCTTGGGCAGAAAAGGCACATTTGTCAATGGTTTTTTAGGCATTTGTTGTCCTCAAAATTTGTCTTTGTTTCAGGTTCTGGAAAGAGAGCCATTTCCATGCCATAGATGGCATCCTGAGGGCTCTTGAGGCCACATATGGTTCAGAAAAGCCAACGTTAACTTCAGCAGCCTTACGCTGGATGTATCACCACTCTCAGCTGAAGGTAGAGTCCGCTCTGAAATAATATAACTAAACTGTTCAGACCTCATGTCCTGCTAGAGTTATCTATGAAGTCAAATAAGGGTCAAAAAATTTTGAGTTTGTAAAGTAATACTCATAGATGTAACGGAATTTGTAACTGCGTTTGAACAACTACATACAGGTAATTTATAGAAATAATATTTAATGTGTAGAAATGATTTTCATTTGTAAATCAAATGTCATGAATGTGTAAATCAGTATGTCTCAAATGCCTTAAAATGTGCGGTGTGGTGGAAAAAAATCCACACATTCACCTTCTCTGCTCCTCATGTGAATCTCTTTTTGCTGGTGTGGATTTTTGACCCTGTTTTGACAGCCATTGATGGACCAATAGGAAAGCTTTAACTGGATCAATCAGATCGCAAGGTTTGTTTAACCCAGGGGTCGGTAACCCGCAGCTCCATTTTATTTTAGTTTGTTCGTTTTCAAAATGTAATTCTATGAAGATTATGGCGATATGGCGATTATAACATCTAAAATATTTTAATATTTAAAATATTTTTGTCGCTCTTAATACATGTCACAACTTCCAATGTGCGTCAACACAAGGTCTTTTTTACGGAGTTAAAAATGTTTTGTTGCATGCAGAAATGTTATTTCATTTTCTCTGCAGTCGTTCATTGATTTCATAAATGTAACACAGTATAGTTTGTTTATACACAGCACAAAGGCAAAAAAAAAAACCCTGTTATGCACAGTGTTATTTCATTTAGAATTTCAAAAGGGTTTTGTGGCTCCCAGTGTTTTCTTTACTGTGTGAAACGGGTCCAAATGACTCTTTGAGTGGTAAAGGTTGCCGACTCCTGGTTTAACCAATCAGAACACTGATTTGTTGCTGTCACTCAAGTGTAGTGCCTCCAATTCTCCACCATGGCACTTAAAACCAGAGATACAAAGGAGAGTCAGGTAAGTAACAATGCTAGTTCATGATTCTTTTTGCAACAAATCGGTGTTCTGATTGGTTAAACAATCCTCGCGATTGATTGGTCCAGTTAAAGCTTTCCTATTGGTACATCAATGGCCGTCAAAACAGGGTCAAAAATCCACAGCAGCAAAAAGAGATTCACACAAGCAGAGAAAGTGAATGTGTGGATTTTTCCACCAAATTGAAAAACTCCCACGGTCACATTTGGAACCTCAGCAGTGTTTGCTTTGGTACATTTTAAGCCGTTTCAGACATACTGTGATTCACACATTAATTTGATTTACAAGTGCAAATCTTTTCTAAACATTTAATAATATTTCCTATACGTTACAAATATTTTTTCCACATTCGTGAATTTAAAATATTATTGTTGTTTTTGTTTTAAATTTGTGCATTCCAGGACATTTGTGGATTTGAATTTTAACTGTATGTAGTTGTTCAAATGCAGTTACAAATTCTGTTACATCTGTGAGTATTGTTTTACAAACTCTAAATCTTTTTGACCTTTTTTGACTCCATAGTTATCCACATTATGTTACTGTTACCCGTTATGTTATACTCAGTTCTTGGTTGAGGTCTCTGGGGATAATAAAACATCTTAATAGATTTAATTAAAAAATGAATAATAATGCAGGTTATAATGCAGGAAAAAGTGCTTTCAGGATTTCTGCCCCTTTTGCCTGGAATAACTTTAAATTTAAAATCTTTAAATCTAAAAATTAACTTAAGATTTTACATTTGAACAGTTTAAGGCTATAGTGAAGTTCATGGGGTCCAGATTGTCATTGTGTAGATGTTTTACACAAGATGTGTTTATCTGAATATGTTTTGTGTGTATTGTTTGTTGTAACTTTATGTTGGTGTGATTTTTGCCTGTGTCTTTCTTGTAAATGGGATCAGTGATCTCAGTGGGCCTAACCTGGTTAAATAAAATACACTATCCAACAAGACAGAGACCTCATTTAATACTTAAAATCTATTACAAAACAATACAATTCAACAGCTTATTAGAAAAAATAAATCCTTAGGCTATAGTTACTTTTTCAAGGTGTTCCAAAAGTTGACCCTATACACACCAACTATTGCAAAACCTTAAAGTACCTAAATTCAGTCATTACTGGCCTGTCTGAGTTCTTTTCTTGAATAATTATTGTTCTTTTATTATATGTACTTTTTATATAAGAAAAATCATGCCTAGAATTAAGCAGGATGTCCTCACACATGCAGTGATATCTGAAACTAATTTGATCACATTCTCCTTGAGCATAATTCTGAAATCACTGGCATTTTCAGGGCGATCTTGGTGATGGGGTCATCATTGGGATGTCCACCATGGAGCAGCTTCAAGAAAACTTAGCAGCAGCTGAAGAAGGTCCTTTAAAGCAGGAAGTCGTGGATGCCTTCAAGCATGGCTGGGACCTGGTAGCTCATGTGTGTCCCAACTACTTTCGCTAGATACTGACTCCAGATAAAGTAGACTCCTTTGATCTGACCTGTAACTAAACACTTCTAAATTTTGTTTATTTTACCAGAAGATTGTGTGGAAAGTTGAAATTTGATAAGAACCTGCAGACCAAAAATATTTTAAATGATTAAATGCATTATTAACCTTGTGCTGTGGTTTGCATTGCTTCATCATAAACACTAATCATGTGAACACGAGGTATGTAATAGGAAAACAACAAATTCAAACATCAACTTCAGAGATAAAACAAGCCTTAACATTTATTTTTAAAAGATAATGCACAATCTATGTATTCCTGATTCATATCAGTAAACAAATACCATAGGACCACTACTTACACAAGATGTTAGCAAATATCAGATCATAGATTTTGACTGAAATAAACCAACTACATTTAGAACCCAAAAGTGCACAGCGATTGACACAATTGAATACCCTGCTTCTTGGTTAATCAGAAGCAGAAGTACCATGGAAACTAAAATATAACCAATTTTTTAATATTGTTTTTCAGAAGTTGAAGTAAAATATCCAAAAGCAAAGTTCTCTGGCTGCTCCATCTCTCCCAACTTCATGCTTCGTTTTTTCCTGATTGTCCTCTTTGTCTGTTCCATGCGTGTTATGCTTTGAATTAGGCCATTTCAATCCCAAAGAATTTCCTTTTCTTAGATTTTTTGCTTTCATAACTCAGTGATGAGGTTTGGAATGAAAAAGGGTGCACATGATTATTATAAACTATGTCTCTAGAGGAAAAAAACATATAATGCATAACTCTAAAAATAAGGCCATTTGGGTCATGACAAAATTGAACATAAACATATAACAAAATAATCCATCTATCAGACTGATCTGACTCAAAAATGATTAGGCTGGTGTTGGATTGAGGTGTTGGTTGAGGTTGTTGAGAATTAATTAGACTGAGTCACGCGTGTGTGAATAGAGTAAAGATGTGTTATTTTAAAGTAGAGATGGAAAAGTTTACAGAGATGTTTCTTGGTGGCGACTTGGTTACACTCTCCCACTGTTTGGTCCTCTCTGGCCCTATACATGCGCTGGCTGAGCTACAATAAACTGTATCTGAAGGTGTTTGGATGCATACAAAAGCATACAAAGGGATGACGTAATTGCTGTATTTCTTCTCTATAGGTGGGTAATATTGACTTGTTTCAGATCACTTAAGATGGATCTCACTAAATTCAGTAGAGCACTAACTGCATGGAAGTAAACACACACAGAGTTCTGCAAGTTCTACGAAATTGAACAACTTAAGTTACAAATGAGTTTCTGTGGTAAATCTAAAAGTGAATAACAACTTAAGTCATGTACAAACAGTTGTTTTGTTTCAAGTTCTGCTCTGGTACACCACCAGTGGTTTCATTTTCTATTTCATAACATATTGTATAAGATATATGCAAGACATATGTGTCTTATAAAAGCTGGAACTGTCCTCTTTCCATTGGAGTGGTGTAATTTATGTAAATATTGAGACAAATAATGGGGAATCTGCTTCAAGCAAATCATATGCTGGATACTTTGGGGATTTATTACCCCAGTTTTTCAAAAAGGACAAATAGTAAGTCCATTGGACACCTAAGTCCATTATTGCTTGATAATATGTTTGGTAACCCAAACATAAGCCATGCAATGTAAATTTGTAATAATTCATAAAACATAGTCCATTTTATTTATTTATTTAACCAAAAAATCATTCACTCATTATCTGTAAGCGCCTATCCAGTTCAGGGTCACGGTGGGTCCAGAGCCTACCTGGAATCATTGGGCGCAAGGTGGGAACACACCCTGGAGGTGGGCGTGAGTCCTTCACAGGGCAACACACACACACTCACACACTGTTTGTGGAGCGTGGGAGGAAACCTATGCAGACACAGGGCAAACACACCACACTCCTCACAGACTGTCACCCGGAGGAAACCCATGCAGACACAGGGAGAACACTCCTCACAGACAGTCACCCGGAGGAAACCCACGCAGACACAGGGAGAACACACCACACTCCTCACCGACAGTCACCCGGAGAATCACCAGTCCTTCACAAGGTGACACACACTCACACATTCACTCACACCTATGGACACTATTGAGTCGTCAATCCAAATCATATTCCATTGATTTACTTTTTAGACAACTATTATCAAACCAAAAACTCCAACTACTGCCTATGAATCATATGAATGTCTTCATGTGAATATTTTTAATTTGCATTACACAAGATTATTCTAAAAACATTACTAAAATTGATAGAGCTAATACAAATAGTTAGGAGTTGAAGCAGCGGCCGCTCCAGAACCAAGCGGGTTTTTGTTTGTTTAAAAAACGTTTTATTTTTCGTTTTTTTTTTTCATTTTATTTATAACATATGGACGCAGGAACACCTGCAGTACGTATATATCACCGCCAGACACTGCTTCAATATCGCAAACAGGAAATATACAGTATCAGCGATGACCTCCAGGAGACGCTGCGGAACATCCGCTTGCTTCGGAGGCCAGGCCCTGAAGCCTCGACGTTTCCTGATGCTGGCGGCCGGGGAAGGAGACGACGCAAGCGGTGTGAGAGGAAACAGAAGCGCGGCAAGCAAGGGGGGATCCATGGAAGGCTAAGAGCTAACCCGCGCCGGCAGGCTATCCCTTCTCTCTTTCTCTCCAATGTCTGCTCGCTGGAAAATAAACTGGACTATATCAAACTTCAGCAAACTACAAGGCGAGAATACAGAGACTGCTGTGTTTTTGTTTTTACGGAGACATGGCTCAGCGACAGTATTCCCGACGCCGCCATTCAGCTAGATGGGCTAGCTGCATTTCGAGCCGACAGAGACCCAGTGCTATGCGGTAAGACTCGCGGTGGTGGATTATGTGTCTGTATTAACACTGAATGGTGTAAGAACTCTGTGCTGGTCTCTGCTTATTGTTCATCGTTAGTGGAGTTTGTGGCTGTGAGATGTAGACCTTTTTATTTACCTCGAGAATTCATCGTTGTTTACATAATCGCAGTCTATATTCCTCCCGATGCAAACACAGATCAAGCGCTGTGGGAATTATACGAAGCCATAAGTGATTTCCAAAACACACACCCGGATGGACTGTTTATTGTTGCTGGAGATTTTAATCATGCAAATCTCAAGAAAGTGTTCCCTAAATTCCACCAGTATGTGAACTTTGCTACGAGAGGAGCGAACACGCTGGATCTTGTTTACACAAACGTTCCAGACGCGTACAGGGCAGAGCCCTGCCCCCACCTCGGACACTCAGATCACATGTCTGTTATGCTAATTCCTGCATACAGACCCATCGTCAGGCGATCGAAACCTGTTCTGAAAGAGGTGAAAATCTGGCCATCAGAAGCAATCTCTACTCTTCAGGACTGTCTCGAGTGCACTGACTGGGACATGTTCAGAGAGGCTGCAACTTACAGCAACACAATCAACCTGGAGGAGTACGCATCATCAGTGACCAGCTACATAGAGAAGTGCATCGATGATGTGACCATCTCCAAGACCATCACCATCGGCTCCAACCAGAAGCCGTGGATGAATGCAGAGGTGCGTGCACTGCTGAAGGCTAGAGATGTCACTTTCAAATCAGGCGATAAGGCGGCCCTGAGAACAGCGAGGGCAAAACTCTCCAGAGCTATCAGAGAGGCAAAGCGTGCACATGGCCAGATCATTCACAGCCACTTCCAGAGCAGTAGAGACACTCGGCGCATGTGGCTGGGCATCCAGAGCATCACCAGCTACAAGACTACACCACCTGCTTGTGACGGAGATGCTTCCCTACCAGACGTGCTGAACCATTTCTACGCATGGTTTGAGGCCCAGAACAACGTAACGGCGAGAAAGTCCACCCCTTCTCCCAGCGAACAGGTGCTGTCTTTTACTGCAGCCGATGTGAGGAAAACTCTATGCAGAGTCGACCCGCGGAAAGCTGCTGGACCAGAAAATATTCCTGGCAGAGTGCTCAGAGAATGTGCAGACCAGCTTGCTGATGTCTTCACTGATATCTTCAACATCTCTCTTAGCAGCGCCATTGTTCCAACATGCTTCAAGAACACCACCATCATCCCTGTGCCTAAGAATTCTTCTGTGTCCTACCTCAATGACTATCGTCCCATTGCACTCACACCTGTCATCACAAAGTGCTTCGAGAGGCTCGTCATGAGGCACATCAAGACCCTACTTCCCCCCACACTGGTCCCTCTACAGTTCGCGTATCGTCCTAACCGTTCAACGGACGATGCCATATCCACCACGCTCCACCTGGCACTCACCCACCTGGACAAAAAAGACACATATGCCCGAATGCTGTTCATAGACTTCAGCTCAGCATTCAACACCATCATTCCTCAGCACCTGATCGGGAAGCTGAATATACTGGGCCTTAACACTTCTCTCTGCAACTGGATCCTGGACTTCCTGACTGGGAAACCTCAGTCAGTCCGGATTGGTAGGAACACCTCCAGCACCATCACACTGAACACTGGAGCCCCCCAGGGCTGTGTGCTCAGTCCACTGCTGTTCACACTGCTGACCCATGACTGTGCAGCGATGCACAGCTCAAATCATATCAT
This sequence comes from Hoplias malabaricus, assembly GCF_029633855.1. Classification (NCBI taxonomy): domain Eukaryota; kingdom Metazoa; phylum Chordata; class Actinopteri; order Characiformes; family Erythrinidae; genus Hoplias; species Hoplias malabaricus. The sequence continues at coordinate 82,310,454 of NC_089801.1, forward strand.
CAAGTTCGCTGATGACACGACTGTGGTGGGTCTCATCAGTAAGAACAACGAGTCAGCATACAGAGAGGAGGTGCAGCGGCTAACTGACTGGTGTGAAGTCAACAACCTGTTTCTGAACGTGGACAAAAACAAAGATATGTTTGTAGACTTCAGAAAAACAAGGGGTGAGCACTTGCCGCTGAACATCGACAACTCTGCTGTGGAGATTGTCAAGAATACCAAATTCCTTGGTGTTCACCTAGCGGATGATCTCACCTGGTCCACTAACACCAGTAACATCAGAAATAAAGCCCAGCAACACCTCTACTTTCTGTGAAGGCTGAAGAAGGCTCATCTCCCACCTCCTATCCTCTCCACTTTTTACAGAGGAGTCATCGAGAGCATCATGACCAGCTGCATCACTGTCTGGTTTGGGAACTGCACTGTGGCAGATCGCAAGTCCCTCCAGCGTATCGTGAGGACAGCTGAGAAGATTATCGGTGTGTCTCTTCCCTCCATCACGGACATTTACACCACTCACTGCACCCGCAAAGCACTCAGCATTGTGGGAGATCACACACACCCTTCACACACACTCTTCAACCTACTGCCGTCTGGAAAAAGTTATCGAAGCATTCGAGCCCTCACATCCAGACTCTGTAACAGCTTCTTCCCACATGCTATCAGACTCCTGAACATCTAGAGACTGAGACTGGACTGAAGAAGCGCACACACATACACTTCTTCACGCAAACACTGGTCTGAAAATGAGTGTACTGTTTATACATATATCCTGTTTACATCATGGTTACAGCCAGTTACCGTTTACAGCACAAATACACTTTAAATTGCAGTGTCTCTCTCCCTCACCCCCCCACCCCCCAGCCCCCTGTACTTATGGTTTTGTATTGTCTCGTATTGCATTGCATTGTATTGTACTGTATGGATATTGTTTTGTATTTTCTTAGCCATATCTTTTGCACTTTAATGTGTATGCACTGTTTTATGTTGCACTAGCTTTGCACTAGTTGCACTTTAATGTTGTGTATTGTTTTATGTAGCACCTTGGTCCTGGAGGAACGCTATTTCGTTTCACTGTGTACTGTAAACACTGTATACTGCTGAACTGACAATAAACTTCTTGAACTTGAACTTGAGGCTTAAACTGAGTTTTTTAAAACACAATTATACATTTATGAGAACATATACAATTATGGGAAAAAAAGCATTTTAAAAGAAATAAAAACAAGAAGACAGATAAGTTTAATATGTGCTTTAATAGACTATATGTGAAAACAGCATGGCGCTTGGAGCAGGTCACAGAAGCTCTCGGCGCTTGTAGAAGTAGGAGAAGGAGGCATGGAGCTGTGTTAAGGACTTTAATGATGCAAAGATGGGCCACTTAGTTTTTCTTCAGTTAAGTGTTCTCTCTATGTATGCCTCTAGGTTTAGTCCTTCTGGGCTTAGGAGTATCAGGCTTAGTCTCTTTTATTTTATTTTCCACTTTGCCCTGTCAGCTATATAGTCCAAATTACTCGTCTGTCTCTGGCCTTTGCTGATCAGTAAGAAGCTAAAACTGGGTTTTTTTTCCACAGGGATTTAGGAAAATACTGGGGGATCATGTTCCCTCTCTGGAAAAAACAAGCTGTACCTTTACCGAAATCACTACCGACACACTTTATGCTGAATACAATTTCACAGGCACGCAAAATGATCAGAAAGTCATTATATTTCTGTTAATGCATTTATGCACTGAAGGTGATGTTGGGGATTCTTCTGTCCAGTAAAACTCTTCACTCCCTCTGAGCACGGATGCAGTCTTTCTTGTGAATGAGCTGGTGTTGTTTGAGAGAACTCAGTTTTGTAAAACTCTTTCCACATTCTGGGCAGTAATAAGGTTTACCGGAGTGGAGGCGTATGTGTGTCTTAAGGTTACAGAGTTGAGTAAAACCTTTACCACACTCAGAACAGGAATATGGTTTCTCTCCTGTGTGAATGCGCTGGTGTTTTCTGAGAGAAATATGTTGATTAAAACTCTTTCCACACTCTGAGCACTGATGTGGTTTCTCTCCGGTGTGAATGCGCTGGTGGATGTAAAGATGACTTATCTGAGAAAAATTCTTGCTGCACTCTGAACAGGAAAACGGTTTCTCTCCTGTGTGAATGAGCTGGTGTTTTTTGAAAGAACTCTGACAACTATAACTCTTTCCACACTCTTTACAGCGATGTGGTTTCACACCCGTGTGAATGCGCTGGTGAAGTTGCAGATTACAAAGATGTTTAAAATTCCTGCCACACTCTGAACAGGAGTACGGTTTCTCCCCAGAGTGAATGCGTTGGTGCGTGTAAAGGTTACTGATCTGAGTAAAACTCATACCACACTCTGAACAGGAAAATGGTTTTTCTCCTGTGTGCATGCGCTGATGTCTTTTGAGATAACTCTTATAATTAAAAGTCTTTCCACAATCTGAGCAGTCATATGTTTTCCCTTTGTCTGTATTTTCCCGTGTTTGTCTGCCAGGTTTGCTGGGGTGGGGAGTAGCAGCCGAGGATGTGTCCTGAGATCTGGAGTTACAGTACACCGTATCCTCGCATTTAATCTCTCCTGATCTCAGCATTGTTATGAATTCCTCTTGGTGATGTTTCTTGATGTAAGGTAGAAATAGGAGCAGGAGAAGAGTTGCAAAGGAATGTTATTCTTTTCTAGAAGAGATAAAGGAAAAAGAAGAAGGATGTTAAGCATGTCTGCAGCTGATGTATGTTTATTCCTTCATGGCTATATTATTAATTTATATATTATTTCATTGATTCATCTTTTGTAACAGCTAGATGAGGATGATGATGTGTCTGGAAGCCTATAAGGAATCTTTGGGCATAAGGCAGGAGCACACCACGGACAGTGGCACAGTCCATCACAGGGCATCACACGTACCTCTGGACAACTTCCCATAGCCATCATGTGTTTTTTTTATTGTGAGAGAAAACACACAATGGAAACCCAAACACACACTGGGAGAACACTTGCGATGATATGTAACAGGAAAATTGGTTATTTTCTCTCACTCCTGAGATTGAGGTCTGAGCACCAAGAGCCTCTCCAAATCCCAAGAGATCTAATACTTAATAAAATACTAATATAAGCAAAATAAATAGTTAACTTTATGAGATTTCTATGTTTACAGATGAATCCACCTCAGGATTTCCAGAGCCCAGACAAATTCCTTATATTTCACATGATCCTTTTCGCACAAAGAAGATTTCTGCCCCCGTTTCTGTGAGAGTGAGTTACAAACACAGTGTATACAGAGTCAAATTCTTATACAGCCCTTTACCTTCAGCAAAATCACGTCCTATATTTACCTTCAACACAGCTCCCCTCAGGCACAGTCCGCGCTCCAACAAGACCCGCCCTCTTCGTTAAGATTGGCTGGAATTTCGCTCTCTGATTGGTCGGTTTGTTAAGACGCGGCCCGCTTTTTTTTCTGAAGAGAAGTTTTAAAGGAACATGCGCGATTGTATACAGTTAAACATCCAAACAAAAATATGCAGCTAATAATATTGTGTCCCCTGCTGAATAACTAGAGCAGTGGCTCCAAAACGTTTTCTGCAATGCTCCCATTTTGTATTTTATATCTTGTATATTGTAGGGGTTTTTGCTTCTAGACTCCACTGGAATTTACTTTAAAAATTGTAATTCATAAAACAAAATGAGATGCATTAATGGAACGAAACAAAATAAGGTTAAAATAACCTCTATAATTATGACAAGTGACATGCATTATGTGTTTCATTCATTTTCTTTGCTGGTAAGGTATGATGGTAACATTATTTTCTGTTTTAAAGAAGGTGTGTTGAACACCTGTATGCTTAAAGGAGATATATTATGAATAAAACACATTGTCAGTGCATTTGTATAATAATCTGGGTATCTGGAGTCCACCAACCCACACACTGTATATCAAAACCATCCAGTCAGTTTCTTATTTGAAGTGTTCTTTACTTTAAGGCACTTTAGGTTAACCCTGCCCCTTTGTTTGTACAATCAAAACACTGGAAACTGTTTCATATGAAAGTGAACAGATGGGGTTAAACTCCTCAATGAAAGCACAATAAGCTAAGAAGTATAACTGTGCTGAGTGAAAACAAGAACAGAGTAGAAAGAGAACCAAGCAAAAATGGCACATTTGCTTATTGTGCACTTGGGTTGGGATGTACATAAGCTCATTGGCATTTAAAGGAACAGGAACTGAAAGATGCCCTTCTGAACAGGACTGGTTAGGTTTGGAACATTGCTCTGGTGTTTGACCCTTAGTGGCACTTTGACCTTTCACCTAATGCAATAACGTAATGTTTATAAAATATAGAACATTTCAAATGCTCTCTGCTGGCCTAGTAATCATCTAGTATGTAAAGACAAATTTTATATGTGCAAATAATAACTAGGAGACCATGACATAGTGTATTTTCTTTACTTTATTGTTGGAGTTGTCCTTCTTTTGCTCATGGAGGAATGTAACTTCCTCTGTTACAGCAACATTAGCCTTCAGGTCCTAGTGTCCACCCTTTACTGAGATTTTGTAAAGATGATAGCAAACTGATGAAGTAAGAAGGACATTTCACAGCAAGCAGCACAAAAAAATGTCAACACCATTATCCCTTAATGCATGTGTGCATCTTTAAATACAAATGTCTGAAGGTCCTCCCACACTTCTATTCTGGGTGAATACACTGAAGTTTTCGGAGATTCCTCTGTCCAGTAAAACTCTTCACTCTCTCTGAGGTCTGATGCGGTGTTTCAAGTGAACAAGTTGGTGTTTTTGGAGAGAACTCATCCTCGTAAATCGTTTCCCACATTCTGAGCAGTAATAAGGTTTCTCTCCAGTGTGAATGCGCTGGTGGCTGTAAAGATGACTGATCTGAGTAAAATTCATGCCACATTCTGAACAGTAGTACGGTTTCTCTCCTGTGTGAATGCGCTGGTGTTTTTTGAGAGAATTGTGTTGAGTAAAACTCTTCCCACAATCTGAGCAGTGATAAGGTTTTTCTCCAGTGTGAATGCGCTGGTGCGTTTGGAGATAAACAAGTTGAGTGAAACTCTTTCCACACTCTGAGCAGTGATGTGGTTTCACGCCTGTGTGAATGCGCTTGTGAAGCTGGAGAATACGGAGTGTTCTAAAGTTCCTTCCACACTCTGAACAGGAATGCGGTTTCTCTCCAGTGTGAAGGCGTTGGTGTAACTTAAGATTAAAACACAGACTAAAACTTTTACCACACTCTGAACAGGAATAGGGTTTCTCTCCAGAGTGAATGCGCTGGTGTTTTTTTAGACAACTCTGTCGATTAAAACTCTTTCCACACTCCGAGCAGATATAAGCTTTCCCTTTGTCTTTACATTTCTGCACTTTCTTGTCAGATGGGCTGTTGTGTGGAGCAGCCGAGGATGTTTCCTTAGAACTGGAGCTACCGTTAATTGTATCCTCACATTGAATCTCTCCTGATTTCAGCATTGTGATTATATTCTTTTGTGAGTAGAACTCTCTTGGACACAAGGAGCAGGAGAAGACTTTCTAGAAGAGAAAAAAGAAAAGGAGATGAAAGTCAAGTAGGTCTTACAGCTGGTATATATTCATCCATTCATTCTGCTATTTATTCTTCTTCTGTAACTACTTCTTCCTGATCAAGGTGGTGGTTGGTCCATGGTCTGTCAGGAACCTTTGGTCACAAGTTAGGAATGCACATATCTGTGGACAATAATTTATAGCCAATTTACCTAACAACCTGTGTTATGTGTGAGGTATATGGAGCACAATAAGCCAAACACACTGTAAGAACTCTAGCAAAATTCTAGCAAAAAAAAAAATCTAGAAAACTTGTTATATTCCCTTCTATGTGTTTTACCCATGTCTGATAGTGAGGTCTGAACACCAAGGTTCTCTCCTGAACTCATGATCTAAAGCTTTATATATATATATATATATATATATATATATATTAATCTTAGCAAAAAACAATTGTTAGCTTTCTGAGTTTTCCTTTACAGAGAAATCCACCTCAGGACCTGAATTCAGGAAAAATCTCCTACATTTTAAACGATCCTTTTCACAGAGAGCACATTTATGCCCTATTTTCTATGAAAGTGTGTTACAGACAGTCTAAACAGTGTCGAAATCTTACACGACTCTTTACCTTAAGCAAAAACACGTTCCAATTTTACCTTCAACGAACAGCTCCCCCCAGATACACTCCGCGCACCAACAAGCCCCGCCTCCTATGTTATTATTGGCTGAAAAGTCATAAGCCCTGCACTCTGATTGGCCAGTTGAGAGGCGAGCCTTGTTGCCATAACAGACCTTGTTACCTCTAACAAACTATACTTTAAAGGAACAGGCATCATTTTATACAGTGTCACTCAACTAAAAATATTCAACCACCAGCTTGATCACATTCTGATTATACCTTTATTATTCCCTGGGCACAAATCACCTCCAATAAAAAATTAAAATAAAAGTTTCTGGCTCCTAATTTAAAGTGCTTCAGTAAGTTGAATGCAGCTGTAGCCATCAGGAGGGAACAAGAGCAGTGTTTTGTGATGGTAAGGACAGGAACAGTTAAAACAATATTGTCTGTAAAATAGTGTAATTTTATGCTCAACTGAGAACTGAACAACATTGCCTTCAACCACACCAGGATGACTGAGTGGTTACACTGTTGTAATTAAGATCCAATATGTGCACACCTTGGTTTTGAACCCCACTCCTGTTAGCAGCCCTTTAATTTAATCTTAACATAACTAAGAAATAAATATTATTAATATAGTTAAGACTTAATTATTTTTTTATTTGATATCACTACATTTCCCAAAAGTATCACAATTTTAAGATCATCTAAATACTACACAAATACATATCCAGACCTGGATGCCTGAGTGGTTAAGGCATTGGACTTAACCTATGTTTGGTGCTTGCCCTTGTGGGTTTGAACCCCACTCATTGTAGTTTACAAGCTGTGGAACAAATGGAGTTCCGTTCTATCTGCTATTGGGCATGGCAATCTTGTCTTCAGTCAGTTTTCTTTCAAATACGACACAAAAAGTTTGGGCTTGAACTTAGCAAATTTGTTAGCCATTTAAAAAATGTTACATGCTGTCCTGGCTTTAAACCTGACTTGTAGTAATAATGTGTTTCAGTAGACAAAACATTTATTAATTTTTTGGAAATTAATTTCTGAGATATTTAGAGCAGTTTTCACCCAGCCATGTGGCGAGTGTGTTTTTATGGAAATATATTATTCATGACATATAAAGCTGTATATTAAATAAAGCAATACACACGTTTATTAGGACCCCGGAATGGTCTCTTAGAAAAGGGGTGTAATATTCCCCCTCTGAATACCTTTGAAAAGATGGTATTGCTCCCAATGTGGTTCTTTTAAAGGACACATGAAAGGAATAGGATTTGAATCCACAAAATAAAATATCCATTTGCTATAAAATCTAATGTCTTAACCACTCACATTTACTGGCTCAGCAAATTTATTCTATATGTGTGTTTCAAAATAGTTTTAGACCATCACACTGTAAAGTGAGTATCTAAAATCACAGTCGTAGCATCCTACTGCATTCGTAGTTTAATTTGAAACCAAGGTCACTACATTTCCCGAAAGTATTGCAGTTTTAAGATAATCTAAGTGTTTAACTACACAAACTTACAGCTGCAACAGGATGGCTGAGTGGTTAAGGCGTTGGACTTAAGATCCAATGGGCACGTGCCCTCGTGGGTTCAAACCCTACTCCTGGTAGCTGTCCTTTAATTAGGTGACAAATGAGAAGAAAAAACCCTGGGACTAAACCGACAAAATTGGTGGAAAGGAATGGGAAAAACACGAATAAGCAGTTAATGTTAGCCTCACAATATAACCAGGTAAAAGTTTGCTTTTGAAGGAATAAAGAGGATAAAACAACTTCAGCCATGAACAAGTCTCACATTTAAGGTGGAATGGAATAAGTTGGCTCGCCAGTATCAGGAACGAAATCTAAACCAACTGGATTTTGTGTAGGGTAAAGTTAAAATATCAGACATTAAAGAAATACAGAGAAGCACTCAGATATGAAACAACAGTTGGGGAAAGAGAAACACATGTTACAGAAGGTTATCAGCCAAATATTCTTGTATTATTAATGAATTAATTACTTTTTTTATAAGGACAAATAAAGAGTAGCAGATCTTTAAATAGCATATTTATTTTACTGCTGGACCTTCCACTCTTCCTCATGGGGGTGTGCAACTTGTTCTGTTCTTAGTTCCTATACAGCGACAGTATCCTTCAGCTGCAGATCCTAGTGTCCATTCTTTACTTTATTGAGAACTTGGCTACATAATGATACAACTGAGTAAGAGATGATCATTAATATGAATATTAATTTTTTTTTAAATCCTCCGACAAACCTGCCACTGAATTCAATTTTACAGCCAGCAGCAGAAAATCATGAGAACGCCAATACTCCTCTGTTAATGCATGCATAAACCTTTAAATACACATGGCTGAAGGTCCTCCCACAAAACGTCCAAAGCTTCCTGTCCAGTAAAACTCTTCACTCACTCTGAGCACTGATGCAGTCTTTCTTGTGAATGTGCTGGTGTTTTTTGAGAGAACTGAGTCTTGTAAAACTCTTCCCACATTCCGAGCAGTAATACGGTTTGCCAGTATGGAGGTGTAGGTGTGATTTAAGATTACTGAGCTGCGTAAAGCCTTTACCACACTCAGAACAGGAATATGGTTTCTCTCCTGTGTGAATGCGCTGATGTTCTTTCAGAGAAATCTGTTGATTAAAACTCCTTCCACAGTCTGAGCATTGATAAGGTTTCTCTCCAGTGTGAATGCGCTGGTGTGGTTGGAGATGACTCAGTCTTGTAAAATTCATCCCACACACTACACAATGATATGGTTTCTGTCCTGTGTGAATATACTGGTGTTCTCTGAAAGAACTCTCATGAGTAAAGCTCTTTCCACACTCTGAACAGGCATATGGTTTCTCTCCTGTGTGAAGGCGTTTGTGTCGGTGAAGGTTGTTGATCTGAGTAAAGCTCTTTCCACACTCTGAACAGGAATATGGTTTCTCTCCTGTGTGAACACGCTGGTGATATACGAACGAACTTTTTTGAGTAAAGCTCTTCCCACACTCTGAACAAAAATAGGGTTTCTCTCCAGTGTGAATGCGCTGGTGTGACTTAAGGTTACCGAACTGAATAAAACATTTCCCACACTCTGAACAGGAAAACGGTTTCTCTCCTGTGTGAATGTGCTGGTGCGCTAGAAGATTCCTCTGCAGAGTGAAACTCTTTCCACAGTCTGAGCACTGATGCAGTTTCTCCCCTGTGTGAATGCGCTGGTGTATTTTAAGAGTACTCTGATAACTAAAACTTTTCCCACAGTCTGAGCAGACATATGTTTTCCCTTTGTCAGTACTTTCCCGTGTTTGTCTGCTAGATGTATTAGCGTGAACAGCCGGGGATGTTTCTTGAGAACTGGAGCTTGTGCACACTGTATCTTCACATTTAACATTTCCTGATTTCAACATTGTGATGTATTCCTCTTGGTGCACCTTGATGTATTCATGGAAACTAGGTAAACTCTATTGGAGACTAGGAGCAGGAGTTACGTTATTCTTTTCTGGAACAAAAAAAGAAAAAAAAATCAAGGGAGTGTGTAATTAGTGTAAGGACATTTGTTACGCTTATATGTTTTTTATTTATTCATTTTACACAACTGCAACATCCCTTATCAGGGTGCTTGTGGGAATCAGGAATCTTTGGACATTTTCCCAAAGCCAAACGACCTTTATGTTTTGAAAACAGCACGCAAAGGAAACCCAAACACACATAATGAGAACACTGACAACGTTATGTGTAAGATAATGACACCTAGGAGCGAGGTCTGAACAACAGGAAGTTGTCCTGGACTCATGATCTAATGCAAAATAATAATAATAAAAAACTGTTGTTTTCTTAAATCCACATCATGAGCTCAGACAAAGTTATCCTACATTTCACATCTTCCTTTTCACAGAGAGACAATTTGTACCCAAGTTTCTGCGAGAGTGTGTCACAAAACGAGTGTAAACAGTGTGTGACAAGTCTTACACAGCGTTTACCTTCAATTAAACACGTCCTGAATCATATCCAACAGTTCTCCCTCTGCATCTCCCTTATACACAGTCTGCGCTCCCCCGCAATACGATTGGCTGAAAGGTCGGAAGAGCCGCACTCTGATTGGCCAGTCGCTCTTGAGACGCGGTCCTTGTTACCATAGCAGAGTTTCCACTGGAGAACAGAAGGCAGCAGTTACACTACACTGCGGCTCCAGCAAACTATATTTTAAAGGAGCAGCCGCCATTTTATACAGCTTCTCTCTACGAAAAATATTCAGCCTAACAATGACCTGATTGTACATCTTTGTTATTATTTATCTTAGAGCCAGCTTTGCTGAAATAACTATGGACTTCACATCATATGCAAGTCACACATACCATGGTCTGATGCACTGCCATACAATAAGAAATGTAGGCTTTTGCATCTATCACTTTTGATAGTTATTATGACAACAAACTGGACTCCTCTGACTACAGCACTTTTCTACTCTTTTTGACCCATCTGAGATGAGCTTGGGACCAAAGAATTTGATAGGGGTTTTTCACAGAACTCGTATATACGATTTCTCCTTGTGTATTACTACATCAGGTTGCATTTCGTGATGTTAATCTCTTGATGTGTTAAACTGAACTGAAATGACATTTAAGAAGCTCATTTAAATTAGAAATCCGTGATTATGACAGGAACAGACTACATTTTAATAGGGAAAGCTTTTAATGTTACTAAACACAATAAATTTTACATTTTGCAAACCAGAAGGAATATATACATGATAAAGGAACAGAGCACTGGGAATCAGTCATTTTCTCAGGAATATTTACATTTTATTATTAAAATCTGATTGATAAATTGTGCTGTATGTAATATAGGTCCAGCCACATACTCATTTAATAAATATACTGAACAACCCATTTACCAACTGGTTTTGTGGCTTCAAAAAATGTGAAGGTAAACAAATAAGTTGTACAGATGAATTTACCAGAAAGGTATTATCAGATGTGTCTAGTGACTTAGTGAAGATTTTATAGACAGACAAGACGACTTTTGGTTTTGTTGAAACAGAAATATAAAGGCTTGGAATGCCTCCACACAAATAGGACATTAATATAAATGATCTCAACAACTATCAACATGTTTATGTTTAAGCATTCAGTAAAACAGCATTAGGTTAAGCCCAGATTGGCTGTAATTCCTGGGGAATGGCATTTAAATTGTAATGATGCACACCGCTGAAGAAGCACAAGTGTGCCCCATTCTGCTCTCAATTCTCCGACCCCTTAAACACTTGGGCCCCTTTAGCACAGCCTTAGACAATGTCATCAAACATCAATAAACACATTTCAAGGAAGGCCTAGGGCAAGCATTGGGACAGGGGCAGAGTTTCTCTCCAGTGTGAATGTTCTGATGGTCTTTCAGAGAACTCATTCTCCTAAAATTCATCCCACACTCTGAACAGTAAAATGGTTTCTCTCCTGTGTGAATGCTCTGGTGTTCTTTGAGATAGCTCTGCTTTGTAAAAGTCTTTCCACACTCTGAACAGGAATACGGTCTCTCTCCAGTGTGAATAACTTGGTGGTGTCTGAGGGCCGTCTGCTGAGTATAGCTCTTCCCACACTCTGTGCATGAATATGGTTTCTCTCCTGTGTGAACACTCTTGTGTCCCTTGAGATAGCTCAGTCTCATAAAACTCTTCCCGCACTCTGAACAGGTATATGGTTTCTCTCCAGTGTGAACGCGCTGGTGTTCTTTAAAATAACTCTGGTGAGTAAAACTCTTTCCACACTCTTCACAGGAATATGGTTTCTCTCCAGTGTGAATGCGTTGGTGATAACGGAAAGAACTTTGATGAATAAAACGCTTCCCACATTCTGAGCAGGAATATGGTTTCTCTCCCGTATGAAGGCGTTGATGTGTGTAAAGATTGCTTAATAGAGTAAAACTCTTCCCACACTCTTCACAGGAATATGGTTTCTCTCCTGTGTGAATGCGCCTGTGTTCTTTGAGAGAGCTCTGTCGATTAAAACTCTTTCCACAGTCGGAGCAGTCAAACATTTTCACTTTGTCTGTACATTTCTGTGATTGTTCTCCAGATGTAATATTGTCAGGATGAACTGATGATGTTTCCTGAGAAATGGAGATGTCACAAACTGTATCCTCACATTTAATCTCTCCTGATTTCAGCATTGTAAAATATTCCTCTTGGTGACGTTTCTTTGTGTATTTGTTGAAGTAGAACTCTTAGGACCGCAGGAGCAGGAAAAGACCGGCAAAGCAATGCAGATATTTTCTGGAAAAAAAGGTCAAGAGAAAAGAAAGTCAGCAAGTCTGAAGCAGATTTATGTTCATATCTAACATGGCTCTGTAATGGATCACAGGCAACCATATTCTATGCTTTGTCTTTTGCACACATTGAGAATGTGGCCTTATGTTGAGTACACCACAAGACTTTTAAGGTGGGACTGTTCATTTTGGACCTTTTACAGCATCCCATTTAAACTCAAACTTTATGGAGACTAAAAAAAATGTCAGTCACATACTTACTGGTTGGGAATAATAAACTACACAAAAACAAACATCTGTACAAACATCAGTATGAGCTCCTTGCCCAATACCTGACCTTCCCTCCAACTGTCAACTCAGACTGCAACAGAATCTGCAGACTACAAGAACAGACATATGGTGTTAAAATCTGGCTAAAATCACATAGTGTAACCCTGGCTTCAACACCAAGTGGACTCCTAATCTAAACCTTAATAAAAGACTCATCTGAGGAAGAAACAATTGTTACGTTTTCTTGGTTTATAGAAATACCCACTTAAAGACCCAATTAAAATCTCCTTTCATATCCAAATATATGGATAAAGATAAAAGGCAACAATGAATCACATACATTACAAACATCAGTCAGGACTTAATTCTCATGCCATTACAGCAGCAGTACTAGTAAAGTACCTGTATTCTTACAATTTTATTAATACTCCCTTACATTTTCTCGTTTAATACCTGATAACTTTGTCATTTTAGAGCTTCGCAATTCAGGAATAGCTTATATAAGCATTTATTTTATGCAGCCAAGCTATAAACATGCCACTTTCCTCGTCAACATCTAATCATTATTTACCCGTAGTACATAAGTAGGCGTCAGGATTTCTGTGAATATCACAATACAAATCCTGAATTATCTCCTGAACTGAATGTTGAACAAGCTCCTACATTTCACATCTTCCTTCCATTTCTGTGAGACACAATGTTAACACTACGACAAGTTTTACACAGGTCCTTACCTTCAGTAAAACGCGTCCTACATTTTTTTCTTTCCTTCTGCTTCTTCCTCACGGTCCGTAAACAAGCCCCGCCCCCTGTACCACGATTGGCTGGAAGGTCATATAAGCTGCACTCCGATTGGCCACTTGCTGTTGAGTCGTGCCCCTAGTTACCATTGCGAGTTAGACTGCACTGCTAATCAAGCAAACTATACTTTAAAGGAACAGCGCCGGTTTAAACGTTAAAGGCTGTGTTTCAAATGTTCACTTTAAAAAAAACAAACAAACAATAAAGGAACATATTTAAAAATACATATTCTTACATTTACAGTTCGGAAACATAAAAGAAAAACAATATTTATCAGCAGGACTTACACAGAAATAAGTATAAATTACTCTAAATTATAAATTACTCTTAATCATAATTTTTCCTGTCCTAATATGGAAAATTATGTACAATATATTCAGATTTTCACTTGCCCTTGCACTAATGATTAAGAAGAAAAATTTGCAAAAATTTGAGGATGAACAACATATGAGTAACAACAATAATACAATACTTCTTACAAAAATAAAACTTAAAAACTACAATTATTGACTAACACAGTTACATGTGATATAATAACAGACAATATACTGAAATAAAGAGAAATACATCTTGTGATGTAGATCATTTATTTTATATGTGTGTGTGTGTGTGTATAATTTTCATTGCACAAATATTTTGTCACTTTTAGGATCATTGTTATAAGATGAAAAGAAGGGAAATGAAGTCAAATTTAAAACATGCCAGCGAAACAAAGGAGAACTGGTTTTGTTTTTGGAAAAACCCCTCGTTTCCATAGTGAAAACATAACGACAACTGCAGATTATACACTTCAGTCCTTGGAAGAAATGTCCTTAATGTGGTAGGCCCACCTGGGGGACCTGGATAAAAAAAACTGCCTTTGTTTGAATAATATTCTTCCTCTCCTTTCCTGTTTGATAAAAATGGGCATTTTATTTAAACATACATTTAAAACATCAACACATTTTAATTTAAAAAGTCTTCGTACCTGACTTCATCACATATCTATCTGATAACAGTAACTAAGGGTCAGCGAATTTTTTTATGACCATCATAAAGTCTTTCGCTCTTTCTTAATCCATGAATACATCGTACAGTACATGACTAAAGGTTGTCCCACACTCTCTCCAGTGGATCTCCTTCTGTTCTGGGTGGATGCTTTCATGTTCTGGGATCTCTTTACACTGAGCACTGATAAGGTTTCTCTCCTGTGTGAACGCTGTGATGGTCTTTGAGAGAACGCAGTCTCCTGAAACTCTTCCCACACTCTGTACACGAATACGGTCTCTCTCCGGTGTGAACTAGTCGGTGGTTTTTGAGAGCAATCTGCTGAGTATAACTTTTCCCACACTGTGAACAGGCATACGGTCTCTCTCCTGTGTGAACGGTCATGTGTCCCTTGAGATAGCTCAGTCTCCTAAAACTCTTCCCGCACTCTGAACAGGAATATGGTTTCTCTCCTGTGTGAATGCGCTGGTGTTCTTTAAAACAGCTCTGGTGCGTATAACTCTTCCCACACTCGGAACAGGAATATGGTTTCTCTCCAGTGTGAATGCGCTGGTGATAATTAAAAGAGCTCAGGTGAATAAAACACCTCCCACACTCTGGACAGGAATACTGTTTCTCTCCCGTGTGAAGGCGCTGGTGTTTGTAAAAGTTACCTAACAAAGCAAAACTCTTCCCACACTCTGAACAGGAATATGGTTTCTCTCCTGTGTGACTGCGCTGGTGTTCTTTGAGGGAAAACTGTCTTTTAAAACTCTTTCCACAGTCTGTGCAGTGATGTGTTTTCCCTGTGTCTGTACATTTCTGTGTTTGATCCCCAGACGTATTCACAGGGGACGTGACCGAGGATGTTTCCTGAGAACTGGAGCTGTCGCTGATTGAATCCTCACATTTAATCTCAACTGATTTCAACATTGTGAAATATTCCTCGTGAAGACGTTTCTTCGTGTATTTCTTGTTGAAGTGATGTAGAACCGTCTTGGACACTAGGAGCAGAAACACACTTGAAAAGTAACGTTAATTCTTTCTGCAAATGAAAAAAGGAAATGGAGAATAAAAAGTAAAGCGAGTCTGAAGCTGGTGTATGTTCAAAGTTTAAATTAAATACTCATCTGAGCAAAACCCACTTGTTAAATTTGGATTTTCTTGGTTTGTAGAAATTTCCACCACAGAGAACTTTCAAATCTAAATAACTGCAGAAAGCTATAATGAGACAGTTAAATTTGCACTGGCATAAAAATCACATGAATAAAAACCAATAATTTAAGCCTGCTTATGACCTACTAGTATACCACAAACATCTTAGAAATGTATCATTCATTTTTATCAGCAGCCAAGCTACAAACGTCCCACTTACCTTATCAAAATCTAACTTTTATTTGCATGAGATTTCTCTTTTGAATAAAATTAGTGAATATACAAATCCTGAATTATCTTCTGAGCTCCGTGTGGTACGAGCTCCTATCTTCCTTTTCACAGGGAGAATATTTCTGTCCCCGTCTGAGAGTGAGTTACACCTACAGTGTCAACGGTGTGAAAAACCTTACATAGCTTTGTACGTTCAGTAACGTCCTGGTTTTACCTTCAATAAATAGCGCTCCCTCAGACACTGTCCGCGCTCCGACAAGCCCCGCCCCTTACGTCACAGGCGCTGACAGGAGCTACACTCTGATTGGCTAGTTACTGTTGAGAGGCGCTCTGTTAACGTAGCGAGTTAGAGTGCACCGCTGCTCGAACACACTGCACTTTAAAGGAACAGGCGCCATTTACAAAGGGCTCTGCAGCACTTCTTCATTATCACATTAATAGATACACAGACCAAAAAATAAAAGCACACGAGAAGATTAACACCCAAACAAACAAATACATACACAGCATTCCTTGAATGTATTGCACCATATTCGGAATTATTTTTATTTATTTATATTTTATGATTGTGGAGAATGGTAGTATAACATTCAATCCACATGGTAGCTGTACACCAGGATGGCCGAGAGGTTAAGACGTTGGACTTAAGATCTAATGGGTGAATACTCACGTAGGTTCAAACCCCTCTCCTGGTATCTGTGTCCTTTAAGTGGATTAAGCAGAGAAACAAAACATTTATGAATATACAGAAAAGCTGCTAGAAGAAAACAGTCCAAAAACTTGGCCAAATATTGAAAACCCTCACAACATTAAAGGCATGGTACACAATTTCAGTCCAATGAAAATATTTTTGTGAATTTCAGTTGGTTCACTCTATCTATTGTTATGTGATCTGAAAGAAATCTGGTGTATGTACGCAGTCCTTTATTGTCAAAATTCTGGATTATGTATTTTTCAGCAAATGACACTAAAGCACCGTGGAATATGTGTATGCCCACAGTACACTGGCCCTTATCTACACCTTATCTACAGGCCCTTATCTTTTGTCATTGTCCAGTATAAATGGTGACTCACTCAGGCAGACCAGGATGGCCGAGTGGTTAAGGCGTTGGACTTAAGATCCAATGGGTGAATGCCCACGTGGGTTCGAACCCCACTCCTGGTAACTGTGTCCTTTAATTGGATGAAGCAAAGGAGCAAGACCTTTATCGACGGGAAAGCTGCTAGAAAAAAAAAATACAGGAACATGCACAGAACAAAAAGACACAAAAGGCCAAAAACTCCCAACATTAAAGCTGATTTGTACAATTTCAATGGTTTTAGTGAAATTCAGTTGGTTCACTAGATCTATCATGTGATCTGAAAAAAAGTGTGGTGTATGTACTGAGCCCTTGCTCTGTAAATGGGAAACAATTGGATTTGAACCAAGAAACAACACTAATGTAATGTTTGTCCCCTGTTTACAACATTCCCAAAATGACCTGCTAATTCTGTTTGTTTGTGTGTTTTTTTTGTCATTGCCCAATGATTGTTTTTGGTCATTGTCCAGCACACTTACGTAAAAGCTGACTGCAATAGTCAGACCAGGAAGGCAGAGTGGTTAAGGCTCTTAACCACTGGAACCATTGAAGAACCATTGGACTTTAGATCCATTGGATGTCTGCCCACATGGGTTCAAACTCCATTCCTGGTGAAAATGGCATTTAAGTAGATACTTACTTTCATTTGTGTTGCAGCAATTAGTGCTTTTTCCATCTGCCTTGTTTCCTTGCCAAGTGCCACTACATTTTCATAAGCTATGGATAAGTAATAGTTTCACCAAACAATGTAGTGTTAAGATCATCTGAGATTAGAACTACAACATACTGCATGTGAAATCGACTTAAGACCCAATAGACACATGCCCCTGTGGGTTCAAACCCTACTCCTGGTAACTGTGTACTTTAAGTGGACAAAGCAAAGAAGACATTTATCTATAGATCATACTGCAAAAAGAAAAAGACAAAACTGGAAATTACATACACACAAATACAGAAACAAGCACACACCAAACAAAAGAACAAACATGGTCAAAAACTGACCATTCAAGATTAAAGGCATGGTACAAAATTTGAATCCAATAAACTTTTTGATTCACTAGATCAATCTGAAAGACGGTTCTGAAAGAAGTCTGTGGTATATACTCAGCCCTGTCTCTGTAAATGGGAAACAATTGGATTTGGACCAAGAAACAACACTAATGCAGAGTTTGACCGAGCACTGTGTTTGTCCCCGTGATGAGGGAAGGTGTTTTAGGTAGGGGGTGCTGCAGTTTCCACCAGCATATAAATTTTTTCACATACAGAGTGACGTCACATTAAAAGCCACATTTTCACTTAATTTGCTCATTCTTCTAGCTACAAAATAAGAAAATTTAGGACCACTTTTTAAAAAAAATAAAATAAGGCATTAAAATAGAAAATAAATAAATAAAAATATTAATAATAAGAATAAATTGAAGGTAAATTCTCTTATTCATTTTTGCCATTGTGCAGAATGGTAGCATAAAACCCACTCCTAGTAACTGTGTCCTTTCAGTGGATGAAGCAAAGAAACAAGGCATTTATGAATATACAGAAAAGCTGCTAGAAGAAAACAATCCTTACAAGAAAATACAGAAACTTTCATGCGAACTTGGCCAAATATTGAAAATCCTCACAACATTAAAGGCATGTTCCACAATTTAAATCCAATGAACACTTTTTGTGCATTTCAGTTGGTTCACTGTGATCTGAAAAAAGTCTGGTGTATGTACTCAGTCCTTTATTGTCAAAATTCTGGATTATGTATATTTCAGCAAATGACACTAAAGCACCATGGAATATTTATATGCTCACAGTACACATTGCCCCTTATCTACAGCACTCCTTCAATGGTTTGCCCAATTATGGCTTTTGTCATTGTCCAGTATAAATGTTGACCCCATCAGTCAGACCAGGATGGCCGAGTGGTTAAGGTGTTGGACTTAAGATCCAATGGGTGAATGCCCACGTGGGTTCGAACCCCACTCCTGGTAAGTGTGTCCTTTAAGTGGATGCTGAGTTTCTAACACTTGCTTTGGAGTTTCATTTGTGTTGCTGCAATTACTGCTGTTTCCATCTGCCTTGTGAATGTTGTATGAGCGTCTTAAAGGTAAAGCAATTTTAGGTGGTAGACAGGTTATGTACCATGTAAAATACATTTGTTAAGATAATCTGGGAATTTACCTTAATCAGAATGTTGGACTTTAATGAGTATATGCCATTTGACTGGCCAAAAAATCTGAAGAACTGTCCCAGGGACTGAATCAGTGTTGATGTGAGTAGTTTTTATTTTATTTTATTTTTTTTGTTGTTGAATATTATTTGATGTGTTCTTAAGTAGGATCCTAAGATCCTACTGCTCTTTTTGGGAGCATCAAGGGCCACTACATTTTCATAAGCTATGGCTTAGTAATAGTTTCCTCAAACAATGTAGTGTTAAGATCATCTGAGATTTGAACTACAACATACTGCACGTGAATTTTCAGTTAATTTACTCATTCCTCTAGCTACAAAATAAGAGTATATACCCCTTTTTTAAAAAATAAAATAAGACATTAAAATAGAAAATAAATAAATAAATAAATAGAAATATTAATAATAATAATAAATTGAAGGTAAATTCATTTTTTCCATTGTGCAGAATGGTAGCATAAAACACACTTCGCAGGACCACACCAGGATGGCCGAGTGGTTAAGGCGTTGGACTTAAGATCCAATGGGTGTATTCCCACGTGGGTTCGAACCCCACTCCTGGTAACTGTCATTTAAGTGAATGAAGCAAAGAAACAAGACCTTTATCTATGACTATACAGAAAAGCTGCTAGAAGAAAACAGTCCTTACAAGAAATTACAGCTGTGGAAAATACAATACTTTCACACAAAACACAAACTTGGTCAAATATTGTAAACACTCACAACATTAAAGGCATGGTACACAATTTCCGTCCAATGAAGATTTTTTTGTGAATTTCAGTTGTTTCACTCCATCTAGCCTAGTCCTTTGATTTTATGTATCTCTTTAATTAGTCTGCTTTAATTAGCTTTGTTTCTAACTGTTGTCTTGCTTTGATTTTCTTATGTACGGTGACCTTGAGAGTCTTGAAAGGCGCCAAAAATAAAATGTATTATTATACATATATATAATTAGAATATATAATTATATAATTATAATATATGTATTATATATATATATATATATATATATATATATATATATATATATATATATATATATATATCATCATCATATATAATAATTATTATTTTACTCCATTTGTACTGGGATTGACTCCTTCTCCACCAGTTACATAGTGCAGTTTCTTCAGTGCTGAGTCCAGTGTAGCAAAAACAGAAGACCCCTATTACAATTCAAATTGTAATACAATTCATGGTGCATCAAACTAATGTTGCTGCTGTAATTGTTTGTTTAATGTATTACAAGTAAACCTTACCTCACGAGATCAAGAAAACTACGCACAGGCATCAAAAGCAGCTCACAGAATATGCCATAAACAAAAATAAATTTTCATAAAGGAAAGTGAGGAATGTGGCACAGGGTAAGATCCTACTGCACTCAAATTATGGACAAAAACATGTCTTTTCATGAGAAAATTCGAAGAGAAATATCTCAAATAAGCAGCGGTTCCTGTTTAACTTTTTATTGAAACATTAACAAAAGTTGATTCTCTGACATATTTTTTGTCGTTTAGTGAGAAATTTCACAAAGCATCATGTTTTCATTGAATTGCATCCTTCTTCTTTATTGCAGCTGCAATATCCTTTTCCTAACAAAAAAAAAGATATTATAATTAATATTGTTTATTTATTCATTCATAATTTCACTTCAGAAACCACACACTGCTAGACACACACAACTGTGTAGATAAACACAACTGCTACATCACATTGATGGGGACAGGGGTGGACATACGACCAAAAAAGAACATGATTCTATTATTTAGTCTTTGTTTTGAACTCACCTCTGCGAGCTCTTTAATGGCAGTGTCCAGTTCACTCCTCAGCTCGTTGCTAACGGTGAGATCAGAGCAAACTGACCACTCGCCTTTAAGGAATCTAACAGGCACTGAAACAACCAGCCCTGCTGGAACGCCAAAGTCTCCTGAACGGTCAGAGCAGTGGACAGCAGTGTTAATGTTATATGCACGATTTCCAGTTCTGAAGTTAACACGCATTTTACGGCATTAGGATTGATTAACCAATACGTTTTACAGTTCCTAACTACTGAATACACAATATGGCCAACAGCTGGCATACATCTACTCATTTATCCTTTCTTCTGAAATTGGATAAAATTCAATTAGCTGCAGTTACAGCTTCTGATCTTCTGGGAAATCTTTGCACTTGATTTTGCACTTTTCTGTGAAGATTCAATTGCCTTCAGCCACAAGAGCAACTAGAGCAAGGTTCAGTGGGTACGTGGCCTACTGCTGGTAGTTTTATCCTTTATGCAAACAAACGTCCTGGTATTGATTTCAGCCATCAACCTCATTAATGAGATCAATTGCTGAGGTTTAATGATTAGTCTGGTTCATCACTCTGGTTCAGCTGAAATTAACAGGACACTCCTCCACACCTTAGAAAGCATCCGAAGCAGAGAGGTGCTTAATATCCCACATTAGGCATGGTGAGCGTTCCTGCATAGACTCTTAAAAATTGTTCTGTACAGAACCACGAACACTTAAAGACCCCTTTGCATGATTAAAGTGTTCTTTGCATTGTGAAAGCCTTCTTCATATTCATGGGGAAATGTGCTAATGCTTCTGTATTGTATCTTGTATTGTCATGATGTTAAGCTTGTTACAATAGAGGAACAGTTCACGCTGCCATGCAGAACCCCGTTCTAAAAGGTGCTAAACAGACCCATATATAGCACACTCTTTATCAATGTGAAGAACCATTTCAGGATGCAAAGAACCCTTTAATCATGCAAATGGTTCTTCAAGCGTTCAGGGTTCTACATAGCACTATTTTCTTGAATAAAACCCTTGTAGAACCATAATTTTTAAGTGTGTATTCATGTTTTAAATTTGAACATATATGTCTAACCAGGAAAGACATGTTACTTGTTATAGGAGTGGATGGCATGTCTAATTATCAAAGTATAATAATCACTGTATACAAATTACTGAACCAGTTTTCTGCCCAATGGTGGTCTCCTTGTGCAGAGCTCATACTGGAAGATAGCGTCCACTTACATCCTGTCTTGTGCATTCTATATTTCTGGCTCCATTGAATAAACATTCACAGCAGAGCCTGGCCTTTAGGTTTAATCCTATAGTATATAAGGACTCCCACAAGCACTGTATCACACCAGGATGGCCGAGTGGTTAAGGCGTTGGACTTAAGATCCAATGGGCACATGCCCTCGTGGGTTCGAACCCCACTCCTGGTAATTGTGTTCTTTAAGTGGATGATGTAGAGAAGCCAAGGCCCTTATTATTACATGAATACACTCTCATCTACCAGGTGAAATGTGTTTGTAGCTGTATATTAGATTTAGTGTTACCTTTACTGACTACGCCCAATGAGTACACCTCTTCAGGAGAGGAACTGTTCTTCCAAGCATCCAGAACTGTGAGGATGCCATTGGCTGCTGAAATAGCTGCAGTCTTTTTGGTTTTCAGGGAAATGTCTTTCCTTCGAGTGCCAACCAAGCTCAGGAAGTCATTCGTCAACCATGTTCTTCAAAGGGGAAATACGATGAGTTAACTGAATGATAACGGAGACATGTTGAACGTTGTTTGTTGTCAGTCCGTGTGTCTAAAATACCAGCAACCCAAGGGTTGTAGGTTTACGTCTTAGCTAAATCCAGTGGTGGACAAAGTACACAAACCATCTACTTGAGTAAAAGTACAAAAGTGTTTACTTTGAAATGTACTTAATATTGAAAGCAAAGTACCATGACGTGCTATGGCTCTAATGTAATTTTATCATTTTTGTAACATGACTCTTGCTTGTGCAGTTATTTATCTTACCTGTCATAAATGATTTCTGAGATTTGCTGAGAGAAACCTGTTGGTCCCCAGATTGCTCCTTTATATCTGAAAACCTTCGCCCTCTGCAGGTCGATGTGGTAACTGCCACTAATATTGCCCCAAACAGTGATACTCGTCACATCTAGAAAATTTGTGAAAACATGCTTCTGATCAAGAGAGAAATAATTTTTGTTTACAGCAATTTAGTAATTCCCAGAGAGATAATTAATTGTTTGTAATTACATTAGACTGGTTTCCAGTGTGAACCAACTGGAGAGCAGCAAATGAGGAGGAAACATCCTGAACATTTTATAAAAAGTGCTTTTTTCATTCAAATCATGAACGCCACCTTTAATGCAAACTAATGTTAACAGGGTTGCGTTTGTTGGCCCATAGCTCTGTGTTGACATCAACAGGATTGTAGCGAGATGGCTTAAGGATATAAGAATTATGCAAACTAAGATAAATAACATGTCAAATGCTAGTTTTGGCCGATAATATCCCACAAATCTCATGTTTCAAAAACTATCAAATCACATGCCTGGTCGTCTTACCTGAGGTCTTCACTCCTAATTTTTCTGCAACCTGAGCCCTTGCCTCATACTCCAACTGTGTTGCCATGGCGACAAAATGACAAGGGTTGATTGATGGTGCATTCTCAATCAACACTGAGCACTTCAGGTTCACGTAGGTGTCTCCAGCCACCATCACTCTTACGTCCTTCTCCGCATTGGCCTCAATGAGGCGTCCGTAACTACAAAAACGTTCTGCTACCCAGTTCACCATGTGCTCCTTTTCATCCTGCTGATCTCTTTCCAGGTTCGACTGCCACTCGTCCAGAAAAATTATGAGGTCGGCTGACTGGAAGGCCGAGGTCAGGTCAGAATGAACGGTGACATGGTGGAGCCGAGTTAGGGCCAGGTCCTCGGCCTCCATTTTAAGACCCAACAGAGATTCTTCACTGCCGTCCATGTCTAAAAGGTGGAGACTAATGGTGGGCACATCCCTGAAGACACCTGCACTGAACAACAGGGGAATGAGGCTGTAGCCAGTGGGGTTTAGAGCACTGTAAAAGCAGGTAAGAGAGATAGATAAAAAAGTATTAGCATAACAATCTTCACTTCAGTAGAAAAGCTAGAAATGTCCAGACATTAGTGAACATCTGCTCACCCAAAAGGTCTTCTAAAATCAGTGGTATTTATATGGCGTTTGTCCTTCTTAGAGTAGATGTTGAAATACTGCTGCGCTGTGTTATCATTCACTTTAGTTTTATGGTAGATTTATTTGTTACATAATTTTTACACAAAATCTATCTTGTTATTATTATTATGTATTAAGTTTGAAACTGTTTTCTCATTTCACCAAGAATCGTTATCACAAAAATACCCAAAAATATTGTGATATTTTCATAGGACCATATCGTCCCATCCCTACTCCATCTCGTCCAAAATGTATTGGATATGCAGTTACCGTGGAGAATGCAGCTCCACTGCTCCACAGCCCAAGGCTGGGGGTCTTTTTACCCCTAGAGAGAGTTGTGTGGTGTGTTTGGACACAGGTTATTGTAGCTATAACACAGCATTTCATTCTGACCCACTGATCCAGATGTGAAAAACTCTGAGGGAGTTGTGTCTGCGCTCCTCCTCCTCCATCAGCTGCTCAGTTTCCTGCAGATTCTCGGCTGCAATCTTCACCATCAACTCAGTCTCCATGTCAGAGGTGATTCCATAGTATCCCTGAGAAACAGCCGTTACACAGAAGGAAACACTCCAAACAAATGTCTTTAAATATCCTGAAATCTCCTTTGTGACTGTTGAACAAGGATTGGTGAATATAGCCCTTATTAAAGTTAGTAAAGCCACACAATGTCAGTCCATTATTTAAGTTATAGAGAGTTGATTACACTGTAAGATCTATATACACTCACACTGACACACGCACCATGAGATATTGCTTTATTTTTTTCTTTAAAGGCTAAGCACTAGCTCTATGAAAGTGTCAAACAAACAAATACAGTGGAGTTTGAGTTCCTAACTTGTGTTTATTGAGAGTCAGAAAACATGTTATTTCTTACTAATTCAAGGAATAAGGTTTAAAAGACCGTTGGTCCCCCCCCCAAAGGGCGTCTAATAGGCGTCTTGCCTGTGACGTAGATGGTGGACAACAACTCTAGAAGCTGCACTTAATTTAATGCTAAATGAGGAAAAGGTGTGTTGTTTTTGGCTGCAATCATTCAATGTACAGTGGGACATCTGTGAACAAATGGCCCAAAGATCCCAAAATATCCAGAAAATGGACTAAATTTTTTCACTTTAAATGGGCACTTTGGAAAGGACCATCAGGTTTATAGTGTCGGAGGAATTCGAGTTCGACTTCGATCACATTTACAAGAATAACGGTACCTCTACATTTGAGTTTAGCTTATTGCTAGGCTATTGTCATGAATAATGTTGGTTATTTAGCTAGATACTGTCATAACAGTCAGTCATAACGGTGTTTTACCGCGGCGTTGTTCAGCTGTTGTCCACCAGTGACGTCACGGTCGCGTTCGAGAATTTCCGTAGAGAGCTCGGGTTTTTCCGTCAATTTAATAAAATTGTCAGTTTTAAAGAAAATTAAGCTGCTATTTTCATTTTAATTCATACTTATATCTGTCAGTAACTACAATAATGTGGAATATTCACGGAGGTCCATTAAGTGGTGCTTAGCCTTTAATAATCTATCGAATCATGAATACTAGCATCCTATCATATTGGTTTCAGACTGTAATATAATGTGACGTATTAGACATTCAGCACTGACAATAAATCGTCTGCATACCTGTACATACTCAAGAAAGTCATTGAATCCCCCGAGAAGCAGGCCCTTTCCTCCTCGATCGATCAGCTCTCTCCACACTATGGGACTGCGCTCATGTTTCCAGCCGTTTGATGAACAGGTTTCTTGAAGCCAGTCCTGAGATCAAGTTCAGAAGCATCTGGATTTGGACAAGGTTTTGTTATCCGTTTTTCCTTTTAAGCTCCTCCCATTTTATAGGAACCCACAATCACAAGGCTCTTCCAAAATATACATAGATGTAGATTTACATACATTAGAGTTCAGTACGCTTGGAGGAGAACACTAATTGCCCAGTTCTGCCATTTTGTAAGAGACAACCATGTGGGAGAGGAACTGCTAAAGTAGGCCACAGATTGTGTGCACAGTTAAAAAAAAATGAAAGACAACTTGCTAATTAACCCCCTGTCCATGCTATAAATTGACAGAGCATCAGACAACCAGTCCTTTCCCTTGAGAACAGGCGATACATAGCCCTGATTTGGTTGGCAGGTGGCAAGTGACATCACAAGTTTAGATTTTTCTACTTCAGGCAAATAAGGTATGACATGAAGATGTGATGTAACTAAATGGACTGGTTGTGAAAACTCCTCTGAGCAGGGACCCACTTTCCGAGGTCCCAACACTGTACAAACTCAACATCACGTCATGGGCCCCTGAATACCACCATGAGACAAATGTGGGGCATCAAGAGCAACTTGTTGCCTTCAGCTGCGAATGCAAGGTCACACTGGAGAGGGATGACCACAGGGAACATGGAAAAAAAATAATGGTGGAAAATTAAAAAAGGGAGGAAACGGGCATTAAATAAATATATAGATAGATAAATAGACAGACAGAGAGACAGAGGCAGCACATTACACCCGAGCATTTGTACACACCACAATTACTCATAACCGTGACGTCACACTCTCTCTCTCTCACTTTCTCTGTCTCACTCACTCTCTCTCTCTTTCTCTCTCTAACATCTATCTATCTCTGTTTCTGTTTCTCACTATCTCTCTCTCTCTCTCTCTCGCTCTGTCTCTCTCTCTCTCTGTCTTACTCTCCCACTCACTGTCTCTCTCTCTGTGTCGCTGTCTATCTCTCTCTCTCTCCCTCTTTCTCTCTCACTCTATCTCTTTTTCTCTCTCTCACTCTATTTCTCTCTCTCTCTCTCTGTCTCTTTCTCTCTCTCTAACTCTCTCTCTCTCTGTCTCTCTCTCTGTCTCTTTCTCTCTCCCTCTTTCTCTCTCTCTAACTCTCTCTCTCTCTGTCTCTCTCTCTGTCTCTTTCTCTCTCCCTCTTTCTCTCTCTCTCTAACTCTCTCTCTCTCTCTCTGTCTCTTTCTCTCTCCCTCTTTCTCTCTCTCTCTCTCTCTAACTCTCTCTCTCTCTCTCTCTCTCTAACTCTCTCTCTCTCTCCCTCTCTCTCTCACTCTCTCTCTCTCTCACTCTCCCTCTCTCTCTCTCTCTCTCTCTCTCCCTCTCTCTCTCTCTCTAACTCTCTCTCTCTCTCTAACTCTCTCCCTCTCTCTCTAACTCTCTCTCTCTCTCTCTAACTCTCTCTCTCTCTCACTCTCTCTCTCTCTCTCACTCTCTCTCTCTCTCTAACTCTCCCTCTCTCTCCCTCTCTCTCTCTCTCTCTCCCTCTGTGTCTTGTCTCTCCCACTCTCTCTCTCTCCCTCTCTCTCTCTCTCTCTCTCTCTCTCTCTCTCCCTCTCTCTCTCTCTCTCTCTCCCTCTCTCTCTCTCTCTCTCTAACTCTCTCTCCCTCTCTCTCTCTAACTCTCTCTCCCTCTCTCTCTCTCTCTCTCTCTCTAACTCTCTCTCTCTCCCTCTCTCTCTGTCTCTCTCTCTCTCTCTCTCTCTCTCTCTCTCTCTCTCCCTCTCTCTCTCTGGAATAGAGCTCTGGAATATAGTATTAATAATAAAATGGTGGTAGCTGGTTGCTGACTCCGACCTCCCAGTCTTTGGGGTGTACACGGAGTTTGTGGATGTGGAAATCCGCGAGGTTTCTCTCCAGCGAATCAGCGAGAAGCTCAGCTTTAGCGAAGTATGGACAGTCCGCTTTCCCTTCACACAAAAGAACAACAGATCCGCATTAATTTCACCATAAGGAAGAATTAATAGTAGATAAATCCCACGTTACAGCTCAGTGAAATAAAAACACCAGATTCACACCTGCGAGGACAAATTTGGCCATGTTTCTGCAGTTTACAGAAAGTGGTTTATCTGTTGCTAGGCAACCACTCAACGTCCCCTGCCGTTTACTTATTTTTTTTAAATAATTAATATTTCAAATATTTTATTGTACTTTAGCTCACTAAAGTACTTTATTATTTCACACTTTATTGTTTTTAATTATAATTTAGATATTTTTGTTAATCGTTCCAGTTAAAACATGTACTTTATTTCAGCTATATAATTACTTAAGTTTATTATTTAAGATGTAAGTAATAATGTACGATATACTGACTGTATATATTTTTAATTTTATTTAATTTATTTACATTTAATTTAAACAATATATTTACACTTGTTAAAATTCAAATCGTACATTATTGTGGTTAATATTTTTTATTTATAAAGCTATTAAAACGGTGGTGATTAAATTATTTAATTCAAATAAAAAAAAATTATTTCCAAACGTTTATTGATTTTCCCCCGGTGTTTGAGTTCAGAAGCCTTTCCGTTTCGTCACCGACAAAGGGATAAGCTCAAATAGATCGCTATGCCCTACATAGGCCGCTATGAAGGGGACGAACCTCGCGGCTCCTCACTGGGACTCGACAGTGCACTTGAATGTGTAACCGCCGTTTGGAACGCGCCCAGTGACGCGCCGGTTTCTAAAACTAAAGCCCCCGCGTCTCATGGAGGCACAGGACTCGTGTATAAGATTTAATTTTATTTTACACATGTTTTAATGTTGGTTTAATATGGATTAATATGTTTGAGCACTTTACCTCGAATGAAGATTTAAAACGGAGAAGAAAAGTCAACGGAAAGGTGAAGGTTAAGCTCCTTTTATTTAAACGACATAGACATTTATAACTGTCATACTATGTGGACTATAGACGTTAATGAACCTTATATTGAACACACACGGTGTCTTCCACACGTAGTGAACTGTGTCAGACCAACTGAGGATAAAATCATGAACAAAAATAGACTTGAGTCACATTCAGGGCTATTGTATTTGGCCTGTAATGTTAGTGTTAGTGTTAGGGTGTTGGACAGTGGGGTTTCCTTTTTCATTTATCCTTCAAAACCCTCCTTTTAGATTTTGTGACAGTCACAGTGTGGTGGTCACATTCGAGCCTGTGTTTATCCTTTCGACTTTTACAAGCTTTTTCCCGTTTTAATGATGTTAAACATTATTAAACTGTATTTAAACATTAACACAGACTAGCACCCACACTCTATGACGTTTTCTTGGGTCTCTGACACATTCTGGTGGTTTTATAACACTTTTTACTGCATGTTTTAATGCATATCTGATATTTAAAACTACTTCTTTTTTTACTGAGTCCAATGACAGAGAAAGAGAAATGAAGGAAATTTTATTTAGTTAAATATCAGCGAGGGAGTGTGAGAATGTATTCCACTCATTCATTATCTGTAACCCTTATCCAGTTCAGGGTCGCGGTGGGTCCAGAGCCTACCTGGAATCATTGGGCGCAAGGCGGGAACAAACCCTGGAGGGGGCGCCAGTCCTTCACAGGGCAACACACACACACATTGACTCACACCTATGGACACTTTTTGAGTCACCAATCCACCTACCAATGTGTGTTTTTGGAGTGTGGAAGGAAACCCACGCAGACACAGGGAGAACACACCACACTCCTCACAGACAGTCACCCGGAGGAAACCCACGCAGACACGGGGAGAACACACCACACTCCTCACAGACAGTCACCCGGAGGAAACCCACGCAGACACAGGGAGAACACACCACACTCCTCACAGACAGTCACCCGGAGGAAACCCACGCAGACACAGGGAGAACACACCACACTCCTCACAGACAGTCACCCGGAGGAAACCCACGCAGACACAGGGAGAACACACCACACTCCTCACAGACAGTCACCCGGAGGAAACCCACGCAGACACAGAGAGAACACACCACACTCCTCACAGACAGTCACCCGGAGCGGGAATCGAACCCACAACCTCCAGGCCCCCGGAGCTGTGTGACTGTGACACCTACCTGCTGCACCACCATGCCACCCAAATGTATTCCAATGCCTTAAAAACCTTAAAGTCTTTTATTTCTCTGTTTATTCCCAGGTTTTTCTACCTTTGGAGTGTAATTAAACCCACCGTGGCAACATGAACGTCCTCAGATCAGGAGAAGAGCTTCTGAGGTGGGCCGTGACCTTGGGCAGATTTGGCACTGTGTGGAAACATGGGTCAATGTCAAAGACCACAGCTGCTGTTCTTCACCGTAGAAACTGTGCAGTGCCCCATTCTGGGTCCAGGAGAAAGTCACAGCCTACCTGGACATATCAGGTCAGGTATTTGTGTCACAGTGCAGAACCTGAAGAGCGCTCCTCTGAGGTGGCCTCTGTACGGAGTAAAGACCCATCAGATCTGGTGGAGGTCAGGGTGCCTTTCTACAGGAAGCTCCAGGACTGCACCTCGCCGTCTGACGTCTTGGATCTGACCGAGAGGAACGCGCTGACCCTCAGGCACATCAGTAACGCCTTGACCAGGATGTGGGAGACCACCAAGAAGATGTCGGACGAGCAGAGACGCTGCGAGCTCCAGCTGATGTCTGAACACCCGGCCTTTGAGAATCTGTGCCACAGGGCGAGGGTAGAATCCCCTCACATGCCCAGCGATGACCTGGCCTACACCCTGCTGGCCATGGTCAAACTGGGCGTGTCCCAGAGCAGCCTGGTGGTGCAGACGCTACTCAGGGTCATACAGGTCAGCCACTTTAGTCATTAACTATTGTAATTTTCATTGTTTAAGTGCACTAAAGCAGGTCCAGTTCTGATTCATTAATAAAAGACTAAGATTAGTCCTTGTTTGGGAAACCAGCTCAATAAATGTCACCACATTTTTGCAGTTAAAAATGATGTATATCATTACAGCATTTTGTTATCAGATTTAGAAAATAAAGGCCTTGGTGGGAACCACTGCTTTGCATTTTTTTGCTCCTCCATCCGGTAAATCTAGTCCTGGTTCTGGTTCTGGAAGTGGGTTCTCGTTTAGTGGCTGTTCTCTATCGTGGTTCAGAGCGAGCCGAGTAGGGACTAAACCTTGCAGAGCGCTGATTGTCCAGAGAGAGTCGTCACTCTACGCCAGGCAACGCAGACGACCAGCACCAACTCTCCATCTGTAAAATCTCCAGCTGCAGCAGAGATCACGTTTGTTTTGAACCATGATATTCTCCACAGAGCGTGGTCCAACGCCTGGTTTAGGTTTAATAAAGAATCAGAGATATCTCCTGGCCACTAGGTGTCACTCTGATGGCTGTTACATATTGTGAAGGAGAATTTTCCCTAAACACATTAAGCTTTGTATCTCCAAATGTAAAGAAGCAGAATTAAGGAAACCTTTGACACTCAACGCACGCCTTGTTCAGATTCTGACCTGTCTCTCTGTCTTCTTCTCTACCTAGGAGCGACTGAATCGGTTTGATGATAAGTCTCTGTCGATTCTGTCGTCCTGCCTGGAGGAGATGGACAGCAGCAGAAACGCAGTGGCTCTTAAACAGGGTTTGAAGTAAGGTGTTCTGTAATAACTAATAAAACCAAGTCATTATGGATGAGACGTCTCTGCGGTGTGTGTCTGCTCTTTCTAAGTCGGTCCTCTTGTTCGGTTTGAAGGCTGATTCTGGAGGATCGGATTCCTAAGGTCCAGGACGTGGTGCTGCTACAGACAATGATGCGTCTGTTGGGGAAGGACACTCCACCAGCCGTAAAGAAGAAGCTGGAGGTTGGGTTCATTATTTGTGAATTGTGTGTGTTTCTTTGAGGGCTGGAAATAACAGATTAGGACTTTTAAAAGTGAATTAAGATCAGTGTCATTCGAGGTCGAGAGTCAGAGCAAAATGTGCCTTGTTCTCACTGGATGGGGGCTATGGCCCTCTTCCCCTATTCTCCTTCCTCTTTCCCGAACATGATACTAGACAGTGTGGGATTCAGTTAGCTGGCGTAATGACTGGCGATTAGCATTCTCCTCCAAGCGTGTTGAGCTGTGTGGTAGCAGCAGCTCATAAAGAAGTGGTAGTTTGATTCATACTCCCAGGTTAGTTCCACAGGGTGTTACTGGGGGGTCATGACTAACAAGTGAATAATTTCTGATGACTTAATTGCAGCAAAATTGATTCAATACAAATGTGTGTTTATAGAAAATGTCAGTGATGTTCATTTGATTTGATAAAATCAAATATAATTTGATTGGACCAGCATTTTCATCAGTTAATATTTGTTGTTGGCACAACAAATGAAAAGTTAGCACACTGAGGTTATCGCTGCTGCACAGTTCTCAGGAGCCTGAGGTCCGGGATACGATCCTCGCCTCAGGTCACTGTCTGTGTGGAGTTTAGTGTGTTCTCGCGGTTTTAGGGGTTGCACTTGCTCAGGTCCCAAACCTGGGTGGAACAGGAAGGTTGTGTTACGAAGGGCATCTGATGTTAAAGACGACATACACTATTCATTCATTCATTTGTTCATCGTCTGTAACCCTTATCCAGTTCAGGGCGGTGGTGGGTCCGGAGCCTACCTGGAATCATTGGGCGCAAGGCAGAAACACACCCTGGAGGGGGCGCCAGTCCTTCACAGGGTGACACACACTCACACGTTCACTCACACACTCACACGTTCACTCACACACTCTCACCTACGGACACTTTTGAGTCACCAATCCACCTTTTGGACCGCGGGAGGACACCTGAGCACGTTAGTTTTTCTCTTTCATGATTATTTAAGGTGGAACTGACTCTAAATTCGGCAGAGTGCTAACTGCATGAAAGTAAACACAGACAGTAAGTGCTAGAACACCAAACAGATTAAGTTACAAATATGTTTCTGTGGTAATTTGAACAGTGAATAACACTTAAAGTTACAAAGACAGTTGTGTTTCTTTTGTCCTTTAACATACCACATTAAAAGTTGCAGAGCTTCTGAATGTAAACAAACCAGACAGAACAGCATTTTCCCAGAATTGTAGACAGTGCCTTTAAACCCTGTGCGAGGTCAGTTGTATGTCCCTCCTGAGAGATGACAGAAGCAACATCCACATTTATCATTTCCACCTTTAATATTAACTGTAGAGGAGCTACAAACAGTATTGTATTAATCCAGACCGACCCTAAACCCTCCCTGGAACATGAATTAAAGATCTGGATTTGAAGACCTCTGTAATTTAGAGTGGTGTAAAAGTGCACTGGGCTCATTTGTATGTTATTGTTGCTGATTTTTAGGATCTGCTCTTTGTTTATTTTCTTTCCCTCCAGATCAAAGCTCTGTCTTTGACGAGTGAGTTCACTCTTCCCAACGCTCAGTACATGATGACTACAATGGCCTCCATGCAGCTGAACTCAACACCACTGCTGGACTTCTGCTGCAAGGCGATAGCTGGTAACGAAGCTTTATTCCTACAGAAGTCTGCAGTAGCTCTTAGTTAGAGGTTTATCTTTATCCAAAGCCCACTGTTGCCATTAGAGACAGGGTTTTGAGACGCCATGGGCTACATTTCAGGGGGTGAGTGGGGGACTGTGGTAGTGGAAAAGCAACCATAGAGTAGAGCTGAGCCGAGCTGAGTGGCGTAGGTACAATGCAGTGGAAAAGCCTCATTTGTTCCTGCCCCACGTCGCGGTTATCCCTAGACGAGACGTGTGCTAGTGCTGTGGGGGAAAACAGCTAATACACTACTCACTGTGGACGAAATGTTGGTTGTTTGCCCGTAACATCTCCGTATTTCTCTTAGAAAATGTCCACAGTGTCCCCTTCAGTCGACTGCTGATGGTGCTGAAGTCCTGCCACGAGCTCCGCTACAGGAACTTCTCTTTCTTTTCCTCCGTGTCTGAATACGTGGCCAGCACACTGACCATGTGGAGCAACAAACAGGTAAACGCACGCTCATGAGGTCCCCACTCTGGAGGGAATACGGTGACACGTTTCTGAGAGGGTTGTCTGTTCTAAAATCACAATTTTTGGAAGTAAATTATAACCCGTATGAAGATCATCTTTATCATTTCCCTTGTTAAGAAACTCTCTCGTGTGTTTGGTTCACAGCTGGTGTTCTTCCTGTTGGAGTTCGAGGGGCTCAGGTTCCGGCCTGTGGCTTTGCTGGACGCGTTTGCAGAGAGAGTGATCCAGAACCCGGACAGCCTGGCGCTGAAAGACCTCCTCAGCGTCCTGAAATCCTACTCCTCCCTCAACCACCACCTGAAGGAGAACCAGCAGGAGTGAGTTTCTAACACAGTCAGCCCCAGGGTTTTATAAATGAGGTTGTGGTGGTGTTACATTATTTCCCCATCATAATATCATACAGTTCCCAAGCATTTCTGCTTGTTTTTAGCATGAGTATGCCTCCCTTAGTCTTTGTTCTCTCTCTTTTTTTTACAGGTTTTTGTCTAGTGTCACTCGTGTCCTGGAGTCCTACCTCACCAGAATGTCCAGCATTGACCTCCTGAAAGCCGTCAGCAGCCTGTGTGTGTTAGAGCATTTCCCTCAGGCTCCTCTGGAGAGATTACTTCAGAAAGATTGTCTGGAGGAGCTGCTTTCGAAAGGCAAGCCCTTGAAAAGTTTTAAACTGAGTGCAGCTAGAGGATATATAGAGTCTTTTTGATTTCATGCTTTTCTAAGAAGATAAAAATGGGATGTTTACAAAGGTAGGCCTTTTCCATCACGGTGGAGCCGGTCCAGGCACATTTCCACTGATTGGTTCACAAACCAGGAACGTAGTCAGTCCTTCAGCATCCGGTGTCGGCTTAAGATGAAGAAGCTCCAGAAAGAACCCAGAGCCTCAAATAAAGTGTTATGGCGCAGTGGAGCTGGACGGGTCATTTACAGCATGCTATATAAATATATAATAGGAAATAAAACGTGAATGTGCTCCATTTGTGTGTTTTCTGGGGGTGTGTTCAGCACGAAACAAGGTGTTGGCTAATTGTCTTCACTGTTCATAAGCTCAGAGCTCTGCATCATTTACACACCTGTATCATATCTCACTCTGATCTGAATGTGCTGTAAACAGTGGATTAACCATGACTCTGTCCTGACTGATCTGTTTATCTGTGGCTCTGGTGCTTAATTCAGACACAGCGCTGGAACAGGTTTACTGAGGAGAGACAAGTTTCTAGTTCCTCTTTCACACATGAACTTCGGAGAAACTCTGGGGTATCAGGTCTGGTGATGTCCTGTGGGGGATGGGGGTTAATTTTATTCATCACCACTACAGCTGCCTGCCATCATTTCTATGTGTACGTACATACCTCAGTTCAGTCTGGAGTCTAGACACGGTCCCGTAATCCTGGAAGAGTCTGTGGAAATAAGTCTCACACATTCAGAGGAAGAAACTAATCCCCTCTCTTTTTTAACCCACAGATGGTCCAACGTATAAAGGCGTGGAGAAGAGGCTACACACGTTAGGCCTGTGTTTACAGCTGGACAAGCCTCCTCTTCCTCCCACAGTCTCAGCTGAAGACCTCCCGGACCTCCAGCCCTCTCTCTCTCCGTCTGAGCTGCCTTTATACCCTGGACTGGTCAGTGCTCTGAAGGACTTGGTCGGGGAAGCCGCTTTGAGGGAGTCTGTGGTGGAAGAGAGCGTCTATTTCATCGGTGAGTGGAAGGGGGAAAGCAGCTGCACATGAGCTTATATTCACTATAAACCTAGCAGCATCAGGCTGTGGGGCATTGGGAGGGTGTTATGAGGAGTGACGGAGCATCATCTAGTGTATTCAGGATTCAGAGTTGGGGTGGCAAAGCGGGAACATACAACATCAGTAATGACCTCACTATTGCTCTCAGAGATTAATGCAATCAAATCCTCACATATGAGTTCCAAGATCTAATCTAAACTCCTCCCAGATGAGTCCAGAGATGTCCATATACTTTAGAGCCCCACACTCTACGAATCTGCAGGTTACAAAGCAGAGTGTAAACAGGTTCATACTGATCCCTTCACACATTTTTACAGTTTTAAGTGTAATTTCTCTCTCGTTTCTGTTTTTCAGACTGTGTGATCACTGTGTGTCCCGACACCAAAGATGTCAGTAGCGCTCTGGAAGAGGGGTGTGTTATGCCTCAGAAACCCCGGAGGTAATTTTTTATATAGCTAGTAAATACACTATATACATGCCTCTTTCACACAAGAACCCTGGAGAATATCTAGAGAAACTCCAGAGTATCTGGTCTGGAGATGTCCCGGAGCGGTCTTTTACACATGCAGCGGGAGATTTTCAGGGTCAGATGCACTCTCACATGGGACAGTGCCTGTACAGTGCGTGTAGGAGAATATACGGAATATTTCCTGTGCTATTCTCACATATCTGGGGTCTTTACTAGGGCGCGAGGAGTATAAAATCCAGGATGAATGTTTCAGGTGGTCGTGTTCACACACAGGTCCTCCGGGAAAACTCTGGAACATTTCTGGTGTACAATGTGTTCATGTGTGAAAGTGGAATTATAAAAAAATGGTTGTTTTTTTGTGTATCGTCACTCTTCATTGACAAACGTGTCTCAGTTTTTGTGGATGTTTAGTTTACTACAACAACACAGCAGCTGTCCTTCACACTGTAAGTAAATTTCACAATGAATCGACCAATAGAAACGCTCCAACTTAATGTTAAGACGTCCACTGAATTTTAAGAAGACTTTTGCTCCTCCTGTAAAGTTACTATTCTGGAGATGCATGTTTTTCACTGGACAGCGTTGATATGTTTTTATTTGTAAGGACTAACATCTCCTCAGACGCGTAGTCACTCACCCAATTATACGACTCCTAAAGCAATGGTTATTATTCTTTGTTGATATTGATAGAATAACACACTAGTGCAATGAGTAAAAAAAAAACACGAATCAGATACAGTTTGGTGTGGGATGTGATTAAATCAGCCCTCAACCTGTTAAAATAATAACAAAATGATCACAATAAATCTGAAACAACCCTCCTGTTCCTTGTTTTCCAGGCTGGCAGTGCTCTGTGCTCCCCCGTCTGCTTTCTGCTTTGGTACGACCCACCCTCGCAGCAGACTGGCTGTTAAAATGCGTCACCTCCGAATACTGGGCTATGAACCTGTTGCGGTAGGTGGCTTCCTGCGTTGATATTAACCATATGATGTTTCTCTAACACCCCGTTCACACAAGGAGGCGACAGAGCAACATGTGGCTAGTCATCACCCGAGAACAGATTTGTAGCCTTAATTTATTTATGCAAATGAGTTACAGTCTCTGTCTGATCCACTCAGACCAGCATAACACACACCACCACGTCAGTGTCACTGCAGCGCTGAGAATGATGCACCACCACATTAGACCTGCTCTGTGAGGGTCCAGAGCATTTAAGAAAATGGACTATTGCTAAAAAAGTATGCAGAGAAATACACCGCTCAGGGTGACTCTGTGAGGAGTGTGGTGTGTTCTCTCTGTGTCTGCCTGGGTTTCCTCCGGGTGACTGTGTGAGGACTGTGGTGTGTTCTCCCTGTGTCTGCGTGGGTTTCCTCCGGGTGACTGTCTGTGAGGAGTGTGGTGTGTTCTCCCTGTGTCTGCGTGGGTTTCCTCCGGGTGACTGTCTGTGAGGAGTGTGGTGTGTTCTCCCTGTGTCTGCGTGGGTTTCCTCCGGGTGACTGTCTGTGAGGAGTGTGGTGTGTTCTCCCTGTGTCTGCGTGGGTTTCCTCCGGGTGACTGTCTGTGAGGAGTGTGGAGTGTTCTCCCTGTGTCTGCGTGGGTTTCCTCCGGGTGACTGTCTGTGAGGAGTTTCTGTGTTCTCCCTGTGTCTCCGTGGGTTTCTTCCGGGTGACTGTCTGTGAGAAGTGTGGTGTGTTCTCCCTGTGTCTGCGTGGGTTTCCTCCGGGTGACTGTCTGTGAAGAGTCTGGTGTGTTCTCCCTGTGTCTGCGTGGGTTTCCTCCTGGTGCTCCAATTTCCTCCCACGGTCCAAATACACACGTTGGTAGGTGGATTGGAGACTCAAAAGTGTCCGTAGGTGTGAGTGAATGTGAGAGTGTTCCTGCTTTGTGCCTAGTGATTCTGGGTAGGCTCCTGAGCCACCGCTGCCCTGAACTGGATAAAGTTCACAGACAGGTCTAATGCAGTTTAAGAGAAACACTGTTCTGAATGGAAGCTGAAGAGTTGCACGGTGTAGCAGTTGTTTGATTACAACCGTCTATGTGTTATTTTTATGTGCAGGTGCCAGTCCATGAGCTCAACTCCAAAACCAATGAGGAGAGAACGGAGCTGCTGAAGAGGCTGATTTTCTCTGAGCAAGATTCTACAACAGAGGAGTGATGAAAGCAACAACAAAGGGACTCCATCCCTGGGCTCAGCTGCTCTGCTTGGTGTTTTACGGGAGACGTTGTGGACTGTGACTAAAGGAACGTAAAGCTCCACTGAGCTGTAACAGGGAGAACAGAGCCTCTGTCGGTTCTACTCTGGGCTCAGCTCTGCAGACACTGCTCTATGTACTACTACTTATGAAGGAGGGTAGGGAACCACCACCTCCCCCATCACTGGCCCCTGATTTCAGGAGAGTGCTGTA
Organism: Hoplias malabaricus; assembly: GCF_029633855.1. NCBI lineage: Eukaryota > Metazoa > Chordata > Actinopteri > Characiformes > Erythrinidae > Hoplias > Hoplias malabaricus. The sequence continues at coordinate 82,348,871 of NC_089801.1, forward strand.
GAAGAGAATTACACTGTGTGGTAAATGGAGCACCAAATCTTACCTAGTGTTGCTTTAAAGAGGCTGTATGAATACAGACCAGTCCTAACTCTAACAGAAACATGTCTCTCTAGAATCATCAGTACTCCCACTGTTCATGAGGAAGGAATCGTAAAAACACTGCTTTCAGGAGTTTATCAGTTTGAGGAGGAAAAACAAAGTATAACGTATCAATAAATTATTATACAGATTACTATCTGTAACTGGTTACTTGAATTAAGTTAAAGGGGCACTAAGAATTTTCACCACCAAAATTAGATTAGAAAGAATGTTGTCTCGTCTTAAAAGTCAAATTGCTCTGTAGTCCCTGAATTAAACACTTGGGTCACCCCAATAGGGGCAGCCATCTTTAAAAATGGGCTTTTCTTCACAGGTAAATAAAATACAGCAGAATTGAGGGACTGCATTAATAACCAGGCCGACCAATCAGAGCGCCGTTGTCATGGTTACAGACCAAACAAATGAGCAGGAACATGGCGGCTGAACAGCTGGTCTTGCTCGTAGCAGAACACATAGCTTAAAACAACCAACACGCTGAGAGTTAACGTGGAGAAAAAATTCCTCATTGTTCCTACTTAGTAAAATCCATTTATTCTTCCTCTTCCAGCATCTTCCCGTGGTTTCAGAGACAGAAAACGCATCGGATGCGGTGTGATGGTTCCGCTACATTAAAAATCGCATGATTTTAAACAAAAACTTTGTGTGAAAAGGCCTTTAGACGATTTTTTCTACTTGGGAGAGAGTCAATAGACAGAACACTTGCAATATATTTTTTTATCAATTTCTTCATTTATTTGAGCAAACCCACATCCTGCCAGAGAACAGAAAGAACACAGGTACGCCACTGTGTAACCAACAGAGTTCTTTCACCAGCTCTTTACTTTCAGATGGAAAGAAAAATGGGAACAGAGCAGATTTTACCACAATGCAAAACTGAAGGAGAGCAGGGCTGTGAGGATGGGAATGTGACACTCTGACTCTCATCAAACACAAATCAAGGAAGATCAGGACGGATCGAGCCGCCCCTAAACCTTTGGTACATTCAGTGCAAGTATAAATATGGAGCTGTAACAGTGTCCTATGAAGGGAGTTAAAAACGCTAAAACCAGAGAAGCGTGAGTTGGACCTATGTGATCAGAACTGATCTAGGCACACTACGATAAACCAGCAATCTGAACTAGTTCAAGTTTTCATTTCAGTTCTTTTTGAGTTGTTCGTTCCAGCATGTTTTACATTTTTGATTCTCAACTTGTAATCGATGTTACAAAACATTCGGAAATAGCCACAAACGCGTACAATCCAGAAGGTCCGAAGGTTGCGGCAGTGTCGGGCCTAGAAAAAAAGGAGACTGAAAAAACGAGAATGTGCACATTCAAAACAAGCTGTGGTCGTTACAGAGTGGCGACATTCTGAGGCTAGATAATAGTCGGTACGTCTCGTCTAAAGCCTCAAAATTAAAAAGGAAATGGTGTCAGATCCTCATTTTCCACTTTGTTACTTCATTAAAATACATTTTAGATGCTGCAAAGCTAACTCACGCACTCATGTTTAGCAGGCAGTGAATCCTCCCCAAGGGGGCGCCATTAGGAATAGTGCCTTGCATCAGTGACACGCTGTGTCAGTGTTATTTCTGAGAAATGACATTTGCATACATCAAAACCATAATAATTTCTTTCTCATATTAAATTCATGATGTTTTTAGAGTGCGACGTTCAAATGTCGTGTCAAAACGAGGAGTATAAACGTGTTACTAGCAACGTATAAATGAGACTAAACAGAAGGTGTATACATTTGGAACGTACAGTACATTACGGTGTGTGTGTGTGTGTGTGTGGTGTCGCCTCCGTTATAGGAGAGGGCTGATCTTGATCGTGTTTGAGGTGATCTAAGAAAGCTGTGGCGAATCATTACAAAGCTGCGTCTGCAACGTATCACATGTACATTCACACCGCATCGCTGTGGTCGTTACAAAAAGGCTTTTTGCAAAAGTGTACAATGTTTGTTCGCCAGTGTTATGTTAGTATTAATGCGTCACCCGTTTCACCAGCTACGTGTCCATCAGTCTCTACAGTGGAGCCACTCTGGTCCTGGCTCGTTTCTGAGAGCTGGTTTGTTCTTGATTTCTTACATTCACTCCAATCTTCACTTATTTTTCTTGGCAACTGAGCAGTTGAGTCCAGAAACAATGTTTTATTTTTCCCCGTAATCCTCCCGTCTCGCTGGGAGCTTGTGATTGTAACCCTTTGCCGTTCGGAGCTGTGAAGACTTTCAAACCCGTGACTTTAACAAAGTAAAACAGTGCACGAAAAGAAATGGACCCTAAGTGCTTTTGGTGACCGTTTTCATCGAGCGCGAGGAAGAGAACTGGCGAGTTTTGAGGCGTTTTCTCAGTCCCTCTTGGAGAAGCGTGCGGAAGAGGGAGCGCGTCAGTCCCGACCGGAGACATGGACGCACAGGTTCATTCCAGGCCGAAGGTGCTGGTCTCCTCCACGGCGGTCAACATCTTCTCGTACAGCATGGAGAAGGATGGGTACGGAGGGAGGTCCAGACGATTAAAACACGTGTGAGCCCTGTGGAAAAAGAGAAGCGATTAGCTTTAGTTTTATTGACAGTGGAATTGAATTTTTGAGCCATCTACTGGTTTGAAGTACAACAGAGATATGCTACAATTAACTCAATGAAGTACAGTTACTTTCCATGTTGGAGGTAAGAGGTTAATCCTTGTTATTAAGTTCATATATATATTTGAAACCCATAGGATTCTGTTATGTATCTGTATCATTAACACTGTAAATCAGCTCTGAGGCCTCAATACCAATGTCTAAATTCCATTACAGACGGCAGAATCACGCAAGGTTGCTCCACAGAGTCAAGGGGGAATAGCACAGACATTTTAGAGGGAGTGAAAGTGTTCAGAAAATCAGCTGAGCTTTGAAGATACAGAGAACGTTAGAAGATGTAGTAAATGAAGGTAGAGAGTTCCAGAGGACGGGAGCCAACCAGGAGACCTCACGATAATCCTCACGACCCGCTTTATTAACGATAAACGTTTTACCTGATGACCAACAGGGGGCGCTTCAAAACAAGCTGTGGTCGTTACAGAGTGGCAACATTCTGAGGCTAGATAATAGTCGGTACGTCTCGTCTAAAGCCTCAAAATTAAAAAGGAAATGGTGTCAGATCTTCCTTTTCCACTTTGTTACTTTATTAAAATACATTTTAGATGCTGCAAAGCTCACTCACGTACTCATGTTTAGCAGGCAGTGAATCCTCCCCAAGGGGGCGCCATTAGGAATAGTGCTTTGCATCAGTGACACGGTGTTTCAGTGTTATTTCTGAGAAATGACATAATTATCACGACCCACTTTATTAAGAATTACCAGCTTCATTAGCGATAAACGTTTTACCTGACGACCAACAGGGGGCACATTCAAAACAAGCTTTGGTCGGTCTCGTCTAAAGCCTCACAATTAAAAAGGAAATGGTTTCAAATCTTACTTTTGCCTGACGACCAACAGGGGGCATTGTCAAGGAGTGTGAAGAGTGTACAGAGCGTGTACCTGGGTAAAGAGGTGATCTTGCCCCACTTCTCCACACAGAAGCGGCGAGGTCCGTTGCTGCCTCTGAGCGAGGCGAAGCCTTCGTAGGGGATACTGGACGTCCCTGTCACAAACTAACACCGAGGAGACACATTGTAACAGGCTTTTTCCAGCAGAGGGTAAAGACTTTTATTTTGTATACTTCCCATAATGAATAAGGGGACTTTTCTGAGTCCCCCCAGATGAGGGTTTAAACAGAATCAGTTTACACAAGTGGAGCTGTGCTCACCTGGAGGAGTCGCAGTCTCTGCTCGTTGTTGAATCTCTCCACCGCCGCCCAGAACCAGCGAATTACAATGTGGTTGTCATGGTAACCTACAGACATTGGTTGTAATTATATACACCACAAAATACAATTTAACCACGTTAAACCGGTAGGTGAATGTAGGTAGGTCATGACCCAGCCCATTATCAGTGTAGCACTGATTGTTTCCATGAGCTGGGCACTGAACCCCACTTTAACAAAGTGTAGCTCTCCATTAAGACGCCAAAATATCTCTTACCCCTCGAGGCTTGGACTCAACAACACTTCTGTTCAGTTACTGCCTCATATTTCCTTCCGCTGGTTTTAATGTTGTGGCTAATCTGTAAATATTTTATTGTCCCAGTATTTCTGCATCTACACATCAGTTACATCAATTTTATTAAAAGTAGCATATGCCCCCTCTATTACATTTGAAGCAAGACCCTTTTTTCTCACTGGAGCACTACACGCTTGTAGGAGAATGCTAGCACCACACTGAATTACCTCCTCGATATTCAGTGTTGTTCCTCCAGTCACTAAGATCGATTTCTGCGGTTCCGGCGATGACCAGCTCCAGCTCCCGGGCGTCGAACACGGACACGAGCCGAGCGTCCACTACCTGCACACACACACACACTTATGAATTATGTTGTCATGTGCTACACATTTTCATCCTAAAACAATAGTTCTCTACAGTCATCTCCATGGCAGCAAGAAGACGTCGGACCATTGTTGGTTCACTGAGGGGAAAGTTGAGTCCACTAGTGTTTTTCTCTCAGTTTTCTGAGCAGACATCAGTCGTCAAACAGAGTTTTAGACATTCACAGTCCAATTTACTCATTTAAACTTTTTAAAATTAGTTCAGTAAATAACTTTAATGCAGCACAGTGTTAGCATTTAAATATCATTAAACATCAGGCCGTCACACTTGTATCTCTCACAGTGGATGGTAATATGTATTAGTTTAATTTCCAGAATAAAAGTCTGTTTGAGGAGGCCTTGTACACCGTGAACTGAGAGGGCAGATATTGGACCTGCATATACGCACTCGTTTGACTGTGTCTCAGTGTTGTAGTTTTACAGTAATAACCAGGGCCTGTGGTGTGAAGGGAAGGGTGTGCCGTACCTCGTAGAATCCTCGCACTAAACTCTCCGTCTGCTGGACCACCCCTCTCTCTATTCGCCACTTCACCATCCGCTCTATGTACTCCTTCTTATTCTTCTCAGACACAGGAATGTTAGCACCACCCGGCTTCAGCTCCCGCTCCGTGATCTAGAAACACACACACACACACACACACACGGGCATTAACGTTTAAAGATGTTCCTTAAATGCTCCATGTCTTTTTTTTTTTTTTTTTTAAATGGAAAGCACCTTAAAGACTTGGCTTATCACTCACTCACTCATCCACATAACACATTCACTTTCACTCACTCATTCACTCAGTGGTGTGGCAGTTATATTCTCGCTCACACAGGAGAGATGGCTAGTCCCACTCAGAGGGTGTACGTTCTTGTGGTGCATTTTTAACTGAGTGAGTATGTGTATGAATGAGTGAGTGAATTTGTATGAGGCTAAGTGACTAGATGTATGTTACTGCATCATTATTTAAGGTGGACTAGCAAAAAGATGTTACTGCTGCACTATTTAAGGTGGACTAGCAAAAGAATGTTACTTCTGCACTAGAACAAGAATGTAACTGCTGCAGTATTTAAGGTGGACTAGCAAAAGAATGTTACTTCTGCACTATTTAAGGTGGACTAGAACAAGAATGTAACTGCTGCAGTATTTAAGGTGGACTAGAACAAGAATGTAACTGCTGCAGTATTTAAGGTGGACTAGCAAAATAATGTTACTGCTGCACTATTTAAGGTGGACTAGAACAAGAATGTAACTGCTGCAGTATTTAATGTGGACTAGCAAAAGGATGGTACTGCTGCACCATTTAAGGTGGACTAGCAAAATAATGTTACTACTGCACTATTTAAGATGGACTAGCACAGGTGAAGCCTGGCACTGACCTGTCCGAACACTTCCTCGTTCACAGTGAACGTGAGGTCCAGCATGTCCTCGATGTCGTTGTCCTTCATCCACTGTAAACTCTGGTGGAACTCCTCGTCCAGGTACTCCAGGTCACTCAAGTCACACGGACTGTGGAGAACAGGCAAGAAAACCAGAGAGATCCATAATTTTATATAACAAACACACACACACACACTCTGTGTACACAATGGGCTTCAGTAAATGAATGAGAGGAGCAGCTCTCACATCCTCAGCAGTCCCTTGTAGAACGGACGGGTGAAGAAGGCGTCCAGCAGGTACTGGTGGATCAGAGCCAGGCCCAGGATGCGTCCACTGAAGCGAAACCTGCGAGAGGAATACAGAGTGATATGAGGATGACTGATGTACCAACCACTGGTAGACACCTCTTCTAAAGAGTGATTTTGGGGTTCCACAACAGAAACAGGTGTCCAAGTGTGTGTATAATCTCCTCAGAGCATGGAAAGATCATCATACCCAATGCCAAACATTAGCTGGAGGAGTATATAAAGCCCCCTCTGGAGTGGTGAAGCTCCATCCAATACCTTTGGGATGAGTTTGGCTGGTGTGTGTGGTCTAGAAATAATCAACCACCATCAGTACACACCTCACCTCACTCCTGTTCACACAGCATAATGCCATCAAATCCTCACAGAAATGGCAAAAAGCAGTAGGATACTACCTATAACCTAGTGCTTTTAGAATAAAAAAAAAATAGTAAATCATATTTAATGCTAATTATTATGTATTAAATTTGTCCACACACAAACACAGACACTACACAAATATAATAAAAATAATAATAATAATAAAGTAAAACAACAGTTTCCTGTCCCCAGTGTTTCATACATATCACATACACATTTCACTCCCTTCCCAAAAATATGAGCAAGTACCAGCATATGAACTTTACTGAAGCAATTATTCATTCATTCATTCATTATCTGGGACCCTTATCTAGTTCTACCCAGAATCATTGGGCACAAGGTAGGAACACACCCTGGAGGGGGCGCCAGTCCTTCACAGGGCGACACACACACACACCTACCAACGTGTGTTTTTGGAGCGATCGATAAACAATGCTAAAATAAATATAACTCCATTGTGCTGAATATAACTCACATTGATCATTTATTTTACATATAAACATGTGCTATTTAAAGCTTATGAACGGACATTATCACTGCCAATTAGTTTAAAGTTTGACTGCCTTCAAATAAACAACCTTCATTTCCGAAGACAAACAGTGTACGGCCCAATCGTGTTTTAACTTTGAATGTGTGGACACTGACCATTCGTGATGGTTGTCCACGAAGGCAGACATGGGGCTGATCTGGACGGTGTAGGTGTCGTTGGCCGAGTACTCGAACAGACCGTAGTAAGGGTTGAAGAGCTCCCTCGACACCAGGAAGAAAAACTCCCTCGATGGGCCACTGTAGTCCAGTCTAGGGATTAAAAGAGAGATATGAAAAAGACTGAAAAATATTAGCCTTCAACGTCAGTAAGAATGATCTCCAAGAGCTTATTAGAAACCCCTACTCTGTACTCTCTCTCTCTCTGTACTCTCTCTCTCTCTCTGTACTCTCTCTATCTCTGTACTCTCTCTCTCTCTCTGTACTCTCTCTATCTCTGTACTCTCTCTCTTTGTTCTATCTCTGTACTCTTTCTCTCTCTCTCTCTCTGTACTCTCTCTGTCTCTCTCTCTCTCTGTATCTCTCTCTCTCTCTCTCTCTGTACTCTCTCTGTCTCTGTACTCTCTCTATCTCTGTACTCTCTCTCTCTGTACTCTCTCTGTCTCTGTACTCTCTCTCTCTGTACT